>NW_004949099.1:143537-166957 GCF_000317375.1 Microtus ochrogaster
CAAAACTAATATTCTAAATCTATCAAAATAACAGAGAGAGAGAGAGAGAGAGAGAGAGAGAGAGAGAGAGAGAGAGAGAGAGGAGAGAACCCAGGGCCCTATGCATTCCTGGGAGCAGTATCTCTAGCTCTTTAGTGTTTTCATCAGCTCATCAAATCAGAGATCAGGGTGGTGAAGTCTCCTCTTTCATCTCGCACTAGGCTCTCCTCACCTGTGACGTTGTGGTGCTCTTTTATAGAAGAGGAAGTGGCTTTCTCATCAGAAAACAGATAAGCAAAACCTATGTGGGAACTGGGACATTAAGCCTGCCCATGTCCTTGACTTCAGGATGCAGTATTAGGCAGAAGCAGGCATTGACAGAGAGGCATGACAGAGAGGCACCCATGCATGCTTATAAGGCTGCTCAGGCCTCGTGGGCTGTTTTCTCTTTGGCATCTCTTAATTTGTTCACCTGGCAAGGACATGCTCCCTACCATGAGGATATGATGTCATTAATTTCTTTTTAGTGTATGTGTTTGCACATGTGTAGGTATGTGTGGGCAGGCTCAAGAGACCCAATATTGATGTTGAAAACTATCCTTAATCGCTCTTCCACCTCATTTATTGAACAGGATCACTTAGTCAAATGTAGAGCTCACTGATATGGCTTCTCACATAGCCAGCTTGCTTTGGGGAATTTGTCTCTGTTTTTCAAGGCTGGAATTACATATGGCTGGCCACCAACAAACACTAACATTTACTGGAATCTGAGAGTCCAATCTTTGGTTTTCATGCTTGGGAGACAAGTGGCTTTTAACTCCCGAGCCATCTCCACAGCTCCAGCAACACTGACTTATCACTTGGGTTCCCAAACTTTATCTATTCTAAGACATGCTTCCCTTCATTTAAATAATCTGAGAACTGGGATGTGTCTTCTAACCAAAGGTAATTTATAACCCAGGGTTTTCCTCTTTTAGGCTGTGGTTTAGATGAACATGGTGGTGCTGATGGTTATTTTTAAAGCTTATCCTAATACCAGATTTGATGCCTCCCCTACATCCCATCCCTACCTCCAACCCCCGCTTTGGAGACTAGCTTCTGTGCCCGCCTGTGTGACTCACTCCTGTGTCATTTTCTGGAACAGGAGGTGTCCTGAGAGCAAGGCTGACTGGATCGCAGCATCTGCCACTTGGTCCTCCTATCATAACCTCTCACTTCTTCCTTTTGTCAGTGGTTTTATGGCCTTTGGGGAAGTTAAGATGGAAGATGAGAGATCATATTTTAAGATTTGTGGCCTCAACTGGTTGTTTATTCCCTTGAATCTGCTGCTAGGAGCTCAATCCCCCCATCACTATAAATGAGCTTAGTTGAATTGAAATTTTTAAGCTAGGAGGGGGGGTGGGCTATCTCACTCACATTTATGCTTTAAAGTCTCTAACCCAAGGTGGCCTTGTTAGAGTAGAAACTGCCTGGGAGGTAGAAGGTTGAGATAATTGTGAACATCACATTCATTCCCAGAAGGGAAAGGTTGAGATAATTATGTGAACATTACACTCATACCCAGAAGTCATGTGGTTTCCTGATAACATTTTCTAGAAGCTATTTCCCCCACCAAGGTTGCCTTGGGGGACTTGATTTTACCTTATCTAAAATTATAGTAAAAGGAAAGCAAAAGTGTCTTTACGGCATTGAGAAGACTAGGAAAATAGCAGTGCCACAACCAGGAAGAGGACAAACAAGGACAGGAGATCCCACACTTTAGTGTCCTAAAGGGACCCCACAGTCAGACGGTGGTGGCGCACGCCTTTAATCCCAGCACTCAGGAGGCAGAGGCAGACAGATCTTTGAGAGTTTGAGGTCAGCCTGGTCTACAAGAGCTAGTTTCAGGACAGGAACCAAAGAAACACAGAGAAATCCTGTCTCAGACCCCACAGTCAGTGCAGTGGAATGTAAGTAGAAGCCTAGATTTTACAGGCAATAGTCTCAGAGAAATAAAGGGAATTATGTAAGAGAAGGATGCCTGCTGAAACAGGCTCAGAAACTCTAATCAGTTGCTCTGAGGTCTGCCTTCCATTTAGTGGGCTACATCCATTGCCCAGACTGTTTCCTCTGGTCCTCTGCATCCTGCAAGGATGACTCCTTTAGAGAAAGGATAAGGATAACACACCTGGATGTTTAATAAGTGTTAGGCAGGTTGAAAACAAGAACAAATAATTTAGGTCACAGTTGTCAAGGATTTATTCCATGGCTGAATGGTCCCATTACTTTGGGGCTGTGACAGCAGGGTACACCATGGTATGAGCCCATGATGAAGGAGACTGCCCACCTCATGGCTGGGAGTAAAAAAGAGGACAATCCTCTTTAAGAGCACACTCCCATGATCTTAAAACCTTTCACCTCTTAAAGGTGTTTATATAATTTTCCCTTGTGTCCAATTGGTGAAAACAAAACACCACCCATCGACACACCCTAATTAAAAAAATAATTTACCTCATGTATTAAATGAGTGTTTTTTTCTACCTCTAGTGGCCAAGGATTTATTGCTGTGTTCATGGTAGAAGACATCATGGGCAGTTGCTCCTGGGAACTCTTGGCTGGGAGCAGGAGGACAGGAGACAGGACCTCAGGCAGCACTGTCACCTTAGACCAAACATAAGAATACTGGGATGTTTGCACTTAGTAGGGTTGAATGTTTTGAAGGTGAACTTCACTGGGGTTTAGCACTCATGCCTGAATGTGAAGGATAGACAGGGTGACTACCTCCTAGGGCCTGGTGGATGGCCAGACAGCAGGAGTGAGAAAAGATAACTCAGAGGCCACTCTGCCTCTGTAGCAGTCTGCATAGTTCCCAAGGTAGCAGAGCTTTCCCTGGAGGGATCCTGGGTAGAAAGTCAGACCCAGCCAGTCTGCTCATTCCTTTCAGTCTCTACAAACCCAGAGCTTTCTACATGTCCCTCTTTCCCCTCATAAACACATGAAAGCCTCTTGGTTTGGAGCTCAGTAGCAGAGCTACCTATCACGTGTGTTAAGGCCCAGTGTTGAAGCCTCAGTGTTAGAAACTGCATAGCTTCCATACTGAGAATTGTTCTCTTCCACACCACCGAGGATGTAATGGCCCTCACCCTGAGAAGGTCTTCTGAGAGCAGGGACTGGGGATTCTGCCACTCACATCTCCAGCAGTGGGGCAGGGTCCGGCACATGGTGGGTATTTTGTGAGAGGAACTGCCCTTGAGGACAGGACCAGCAGAGCCCAGAGCTACTTTAGTGACCCAGCAGGCACAATAGTATGTGTGGGTGATCTATGGCTACCTGCCACCCTGTAGCCCAGCTTGCCAAAGTGAGTACTAGAGCTGCCTCCCAGATCCCTGCCTCCTAATGGCCACTTCTTCCTAAGCTGGGGCCAGCTCAGTTCTGAGTCTGTTTGCTGGGAGCAGGAATCAGACCCTGCTCCCCAGGCTGGATGCTTCTGTTATGGATATAAGGCCTGGACTCTGGCCATTGGCTGATTTCCATGTTCCTGTCATACCACCACCACCACCGCCACAGCCACCACCATTCTAGCTGGCCTGTGGCATCTGCTCACCTTCATTTGAGGCGGGGAGTGGGGGAGCAAAGAGACAAGTTGTCAATCAGATGTTTGAGAAACCCATGCTCTATTCTTGACTAGCTCAGAGTCCCAAAACTAGTCCCCAAGGCCTCAGTTCCCTGCCTGGAAAACCAAGATGCTGGCTCCTCATTGTAGGGCTGGGGAGAATGCCTGACTCAACCCCAGCAGCTGCTGAATTTCACAGCTCTGTGCACTGAATGATATCTGTCATTAAAATCTAAGTCAAGACCTCAGCTCTCATAAATGTGAACCCAAAGGTTCCAGCACTCTGTCTCTAGAAGCACTGACCAAGATCTGTTTCAGGTCAGGCCTGGCCTTCATTTCCAGGCCCCGAATCAAGATGGCCAGTTGACTATGTGTCTGCATACACGTCTGCTTCACTGTGTTATATGCCCCCTCATCTTCAATGAACAGAGCCTGACTATGGCTCCCTGGATGGCTGGGAGATATCTCTCTCTCCCAGGTATCTTGTTCTGGTATCAGTTCCAGTTCCTGCTCACCCCGGCCCCTGAAGCTCACAACCAGTCCAAATGCAGAGAGAAGACACAAAGTGAGTCTGCCCCGTGGCTGTCATTCACAGCAATGGGTTGATGGGAGCTGTCATTTAGAGCAATGGGTGGATGGGAAACTTACCTACTAGCCTCTTAGGGATGAAGCTTGGCCATAAGCCTTTAACATCTCCTGGGCCTCTCTAGAAAGAGCATGTATCAGGAGTGCCCAGGAATCAGTACTTGGGTACACCCACGGCAGGCAGCAGAGAAGAGCTTCTTCTTCCAGCCAGCAGGGTTTCAGGAGACCGACATCATTTTACCACCTTCTCCCTTACTCCTCTTTTTCTTCTTTTAAAAGACCTTTGGTCCTGAGTGACCACAGTAGTTATTATATGAGGCAGAACATGGAAGAATGTGGAATAATGTGGTATGAGGCATGGTGATAAGTGTCCCCACGATCCTGCCTTTATCTGAACATGGCAGGCAGGGTGTGGCTGAGTCTCTTATTTAACTGCCCACATCTATTCTGTATAACAGCAGCAGGGCCACAGGCGCTGCCTCTTCTACTTGTGGGAGTCAAGGATGGAGGATAGGTGAGTGTGGGTTCTGATGTCATGTGTGACCTGGAAGGGGGGCAGGGCTGAGCTCTCAGGCATCTGAGCTTGTGGTAGAGGTGACCAGCCAGGTGAGGGCAGCTCATGGCTGTTTAGGTTCTGTGTGCCAAGCATATGACTGACTGTTCTGACCTGGAGACACCCCACTGAAGTGTCAGGAGACAGTCACCCACCTCTCAAGGCACACAAGGCTTAATCTTTAGATTTTAGTAATATCTTGCTATGTGGGTTCTCCCTGTGTCTGTTTTGTTCTTTCCAGCCTCAGGGAGCCAGTGCACCCTCCAGGGACCTCTGGGATTTGCTCTTAGTGAGACAGGGAGGAAAATGCCCTTGGCAGTGACTTGCAACACAGTTGTAACTCCAGCCTCCTAGGGCCTGGAGCTGTGGAGGGCAAAGATCTGGCCACAGCGGGAGGAGCATCCAGGACTCCAGGGCTTCCCATGCAGACAGCAAGGGTCCTATGGGAGACAAAACTGGGGTAAGGGGCTCTTGCAAAGTGAGAGGACTGTGGGTTGTGACGTAGTGTGGTGTGACATTATCTGCTTCTTGGACCCCTGGGGTCAGTGTTACATGTGAACTTGGGCTTGTTTGGCAGAATTAAGGATATGCTATTGTCAGTTCTGATGTCACACCAGAGACTTTCATCAAGTGCCTGCGGCTGGCCTTGCTCAGAGCTGACCTGGGATTCCTGGCAACTGGGCCTGTGGCAGGGGTGACCAGCAGGGGAAGGACAGCTCATGACTATTTAGGCCATGTGTACAGAGCCTACGACTGACTGACTGACTGTCCCGGTCCAGAGACACCCACTGAAGTGGCAGGAAATTGCTGAAGTCTGTTTCAGACTGGCCTGAGGGTCAGCCCCTGGGCTGTACGTCAAAAGAGCACAGTGTTTCTAAGGTTGTGACTTAGTTCTCAGGGTACCTGTCACCTTTCTCTGTAAGGACCTGCCTGGCGTCTGTCTTTCCACTGTGTGCTCTGAGCTCCCCTCAGGTCTTCCTTGTCCTTGGGGCCTGGTAATGCTTTGTTGAACTGACCCTGCTTCTCAGTGCGCCATTAGTCAAATGTTTGCTTAGTCACTTAGCATTTATCCAGCACCTACATTACATCAGTCCTGTGTAACACCTAGAACAGAGAAACATCAAAAACACAACACATTCCCCCGCTAGGAACTCTGGGCAGTGGCTGCCACTGTCGGGTTGTGAGATGAATGAAAGCAGAAAGTGACAGCTGGATTGGACAGATTCCCCAGAAGGAAGACAGAGGAGAAGATGTTCCCAGAAGACCCCACTGTCCCCAAAGATGATGAGCAGCTTCAGAGCATGATGGGAATAGAGGGTTTTTGCAGGCGTGACTTCTCTGTCTGTTGGATGTCAGCAGCTTTCCCTTTTAGATGGTCCACCTGCCCAGTCCTGACTGGCTCCATTCCTACTTTGCATTCTATGTGAAGTTATTTCCAGTCCTAGGCTCCCCCACTTTCCTGGGGTGTGGTATCCTTCAGGCTGTTTCTGTCTCTGGGGAGGGATCCTCAGATTCCTCCCCCTAGCACTTGTAAGTCCAGTGACTGTTAGTGGAGCATTTGAGGAGGTCTTGGGCAGGAGTCCTTTCTCCTGGCACCATACTCTGATTCCCCCACTCCCAGAGCAACTGCAGTTGCTATCTCCTCTTCCTTCCGCCTCTTCTCCCTCTGCCTCTTCTCCCTCCGCCTCTTCTCCCTCTGCCTGTTCCTTTTCCTTTCTTACCTCTCCCCTTCCTCCTCTTCCAGTCTTCCTTGTTCCCTACTCCTTTTCTCCTTTCTTCTCTTTCCACTCTTCCTCCTCTGCTTTCTTCCTCTCCTCTTTAGGCCTTCCTTCCTCCCTTCCTTCTTTCCTGTGTGCTTTGACTCCTTCCTTTCCTCCCTTCTCCCTCAGCCTGCACCCAGAAAATAGGGTCTTAAAGAAAGTTTTATCCAGTTATAAAGGCAACAGGAACCTTCTGACCTATTGATAGTCATGCCTAGCTTTAAAACAATCATCTCTAGATAATTTTTAAGTGCATCCTAGCATCTGTGGCTAAGTCAGATGAAGAGCCTCAGTGGCGGTAAGTGTGGCATGGTATTGATGTCTGCCCTTTTGTTTGCAGTTCCCACTTGGCTGTGTGACGTGTGGCTGTGCCAGCACTCCTAGTTGTGAAGACCCAGTACTGAAGACAGACATTGGACAGGCCTGGTTCAGCCCACTGGTAAGTGGTCGGTGGCTTTTGGAGGCCATGGTGGAAGTTGACTGAGGGCGACACTCTAGACACTCAAGTCTTTCCTCTGCACTCCCATGTCTGACTAGGAACTACATAGAATATTGTCAGCTCCACACCAGGTCCCATCTCTAGGAGTGCAGAAGCCCTCTGCAGTATCCAGAGACACTACCTCTGAGGAAACAATGTCAGCCAGTGCCCCCTCCTCCCTTATCAGCTGCTCCTGATGGTGGGACATCCTTTCTCGAGCTCCCATTAAAATCTGACATCTGCAGTCTCCCACTGCCCACAGGGGCTTAAGCCCCAGCATACAGAGGGAGCTTAGTGCAAAGGCATGGATCATTTGTCTTTTAATGGGACCCGACCTGTAGGAGGAAAGGAGAGCCAGGGGTAGAGAGAATGAGAACATGAATATGAGAATGTGTATGCGTGTTTATCGTGTGAAGCAGAAGCTCTTAACTTCTAATTGTGCTCCATGTCTGTTCTTTCGGGGTAACCAGACTCTCCTGGGAGCTCGCTGAGGGCTCAGAGCACTCACCTTTTTTAAAGCACAAACTCTGGTTTCCTTAAAAGGAGCACATGATGAGTAACAAAAAATCTTTGGGACATTTAACAAATTCCAGAAGAGTTTTGAATCTTGGGGCAGGAACTGGGGCAGCATCCCAGAATCTTGCCTCCATCACGGCTAGCCCAGTGATCTCTGGGCTGATGCATCATTTTCCTTTCTACGTCCCTTGTGTTAATAGAGTTCAAGACTGAATTGGCTTCTTGGGCTGAAACACATCATTATGGTTACTTAGTGTGCACCTGCTTACAAATGAATCCCTGCCTTTCCTCAGGAAGTTCCTAATGAGAGATTACACCCCCTCGGAGACACCCAGAGCGACTCAAGACTTGATCACAATGGCTAGGTACCATGTCTTAAGTGTTCACATAACAAACTTTACTATCCCTTAACTGATGCTCAGTGGTTAGGTGAACTGGCCAAAGACCACACAGCTTCTAAGTGACATTGCTGAGATTTGAACCCAGATGGTTTTATTTCAGCATTGCTACCTTTACCCACTGAGCCATCTTCAGGTACCTGCTCACCACCAGCACTGTAGAAGGGGATTACAAAAAAGGTGCCCCACTTTCACAGAATCCCAGTTCCCTGGGGACAGAGTTAGAGCCATGCTCATGGGAGCACATCTGGAACCATGGACTGAGCCCTGAGCAGGGAAGATAGCCAGCGAGCCGCCAGACGTGGCAGGGCAGCTGCTCTGCAGTGGAGATGAGAGGACCAGTGTCTTTCTGCTAGACAGAATGGACCAAAGTCAGGAGAGCTCAGGACCAGCACCCCCAAGCTCAGGGAAACAGGAAGCTTGGTGCTTCTGGAAGTGGTGGCCTAGAGTCCTAGGAGGGTGTGTGTTGGGTGTATGTAGTTCACATTCCATGATCATACCAGAGGTGCTTGCTTCCACTTTGAAAGCACCCAAGGCTCAGGGCTTTGAAAGTGCTATGGAGATTGGTTTGCTACCATGGTACCAGGTAGAGCAATGGCAGCCGAGTAGTCAGAACCCATGGGAGAACTTCTGGATACAACCCAGAAAACCTGCTGCCCTATGCAAGCCTTCACAACTCAGATGGGATGTGTCCTCTGCACCTGTTTTCCAGTTCTTCCTTACCTGCATGGCCCAGGGATGAGCTGGATGGGAGCAGAATGGAGGCACAGTGACCTCCAGGGCTGGGTAGGCAGGAAATTCCCTTGTCCCAGGACATCCAGATCCTCCATCCTTCCGTCTCTTCTACGTGGATCTGGCTCCACCTTCCACAACCATGTATGGTCTGTGCTGGAAGGGAGCCCAATGCCATTCTGTTCTCCCCACAATGAGAGACAGATAAAGTGAGGCAAAGAGGAAAAGGGACCCCTGTGTCCACGCAGGTGTCAAGGGACAGAGCTGTTCAAAGTACAGGTGTTTGGCTTTAGTCCATACCTACTCACCAGAAATGGCCCAGCCTCAGGACCCTCTCTCCATTTAAAGTATAAATGAGGCTCAGAACAGCTATGGGCAGGCCCAGTACAAAACCATAAACTTATTTAAAACACTGTGAGATTTTATTTTGCTTTTTTGGTGTAACTCAGTTGTGATATTCTCAAGTTTGAAGTTTGTAGATGACTGTGGCTCAGAAAAGCCCAAGGCCAGATAGTCCTGACTCAGGTGAGATGGACAAATCTGCTCAGACATCCTCAAGTACTCTGTGTTTGACTTGCACCCTGCCAACTCTCTTTTAGAATTTTAAGATTTTTCTCTCTCTCCCTTCCTTCTCCTCTCTATTCTTTCCTAACCCCAGTCCTTCATCCCCCATCTCTTGTTACCAAACATCTGCCCAGTAGGATCAATCAGATGGTACCCATTGCAGCAGGGCTTTTTAAAAAACAGGGTCTCATGTATCTCAGGCTGGACTTGAACTCTCTGTATATCATTAGTTATATACTTTGATGCCTGAGTCTCCTGTTTCTACCTCCTGAATACTGGGATTGTGTAGGTATGTGTCCCCCATACCTTGTTTGTTTGTGAGGAGGGGGAAAAATCCAACTCCTGGAGCATACTAGGCAGGAAATCTCCCAACTGAGCTATATCCTGGTTCCTGGCAGTAGTGTTCTTTTGTGAATTTCTCAACCATAGCTTTTGAAGAGACCTACAAAAAATTATTTATATAATTTGTCCACAATGTTGGGCAGAGAGCCCAGCCAGTGCCTAGATGTGCTAGGCAAGTGCTATTCACTATGAACCACACTCCCTCCCACTACAGTGAGGTCAGCCTTTACTGAAGTGCCATGGGTACCACCACAGCTGCTGCCCTACTCTGTAAGGGCTCAGCACAAAAGGACTCTGAAAGGTTTGCAGGCTATATTTCCGCTCCACCCAGGAAGCCTCCTCTAACACTCCGGTGTGACCAGTTCAGCAGGACCCCTATTTGCACACCCCTGATGGTGCATTAGCAGCCTCTATGGGTCATCATCCCAGGAGGCAGCCTGCCTTCTCACCTGGAACTAGCCCTAGGGCATGGTGGGTCACACCCTTTGCCTCTGAAACCAGCTGGCCACTAGGAGTACAGTCCGTGCTCACCCTGTCCCTCTTCTACAGGGTTCCAGGAGTAAGTTGAAGCCCTCACAGGAACATGAGTGAGGACACGGTCCCTGAGGCGGCCTCGCCTCCACCCTCTCAAGGCCAGCACTACTTTGACCGGTTCTCTGAGGATGACCCTGAATACCTGCGCCTTCGCAACCGTGCGGCTGACCTGCGGCAGGACTTCAACCTGATGGAGCAGAAGAAGAGGGTCACCATGATCCTGCAGAGCCCTGTGAGTGGGCAGGGCCTGGAGGGATGGTTTTCCCGGTGGCTCCTCTTCCCTCATTCAGGGTCTTGCTTAGGCCTGCTGAACAAGATGGGCCTGGCCATGTGGGTGTTAGATTGCCTCTCTAACCACTGGCCAAGGACAAACTTGGGGGCATGCATAAACTCTGCTTCAGGACATGGCAGAGTTAAGACCCCTTCCCCAGTTTCCTCTGCCCTATCTGAGCTTCTGTCTCCAGTCCTCCTTTGCTGCAACAGACAGCAGATAGGACTATGTAAACCGAAAGATGGGTTGCCATGGCCTGGCCCAGGGTACCCTTGGCTGAGTAGCATAGAGTATTCTGCTCACTGTAGGAAGAGTAGAGTCTGAATGTCCAGCCAGGGTTGAGGAAGGGAGTTAAGAGGAAAAATGGGATAGGAGCCAAGCTGACCTGGATGCCCCTGAGTCTACAGACCTGGGTGGATTGGTGCCAGTCTGCAGGGCCTCAGAGCTCATTCCCCAGGCAGGCAGTACACTGAAAGATGCAGGGCCTTGGGATAGGAAAGAAGAGCAGGGGAGGGAGAAGGATAGGACACAGGCTGGGAAGTCCAAGGAGGAAGCTGACTTCTCCAGGGCCTTTTGGAACAGGGCATCCCATAGTCTGTGGGCAGTTTTCAGCAGGAGCGCACAGACTCCTCGGAGGAATGGGAAGGAATGAGCCTAGGGTGTTTGTGACACTGTGTCAGGATCCTGGAGGAAGACATCCGGTTCTTAAAGACCTTGGGGTGAGGCAACCCCCAGACATGCAGAGAGTCACCAGGAGGGATGGTGGAGTAGAGCATCACTAGCCCTGGCTGGTGGGTGAGGCAGGATATGGGGATGCAGGAACCTTGCTTCCTGGCCCCTGTTAAGAGGATCCTCAGTATCATACAGCTTCCTGTTCCTCCCATGTTTCCTCCTACCACCTGGCCAGCAGCTAAGTTCCCAGTGTAGGGAACTGAAAACCTGAGCTTAGCATAGTGCGTCACAGTGGAAGCACTGCAGAAATCCTCCAGTCCTTCTCCATCTCCTCCTATGCAAGCACTAAGAATGCCAAGAAACTGAGAGATGTGTGAGGGGAGCCCTGGATGTGCTAATGGGGAAGGAGGGTGGTATGCTTTCTCATTCAGTTAATTCTAACTACAGTGAAGTCCTACCATGCCTGGTATGGCCTTGGCTATCACTCATATAGAAGGGAGCCAGAATCTGGACTACCCCCACAGAAAATGAAGGCTTAGATCCACCCCCAGAGCCTCCTTAATAACCTATACAGCAACCTGAGGGCCTAGTGAACCTGCTTCTGGGGAACCTTCAGGGTTCTTAGCCCTTACTGAAGAGCTGGAAGACCAGTCCCCTGGAGACCTACAGGAGCTGTTTTCTTGTGAGGAGCTACAGGACGGGAGTGGGTTGAAATCATCCCCTGTGAAGTGTTCGGGGACCAGCCTCCCAGGGTTTTCTGTGCTCTCAGCTTCTAGGGATCTGTAGGGTCCTCAGTCCTTCTGTGAGGAGCTGGGCACCAATCCCTAGGGACCTGCTGGGCCTGCAGCCTCTTGTGAGGACCTGCTGGGCCCTCAGCTCTCCATGAGGACTGGGCTCCAACCCCTCCGCCTGCTGCAGTCTTTCAGGGAAGAGCTGGAAGGTCTCATCCAGGAACAGATGAAGAAAGGCAACAATTCCTCCAACATCTGGGCGCTACGACAGATTGCGGACTTCATGGCCAGCACCTCCCACGCAGTCTTCCCAGCTTCTTCCATGAGTATGTGGGTGTCTGGGTATCTGCCAGGAGTGGGGGAGGAGGAATGAGGTAGGGAAGGGAGGAGAAAGCACCAGAAGCTGCTTGGTTGCTAGGCAATGGCCAAGCTGCCATTGCATTAGCAGGTCTGGGCAGAGAGGTGCTTGGCTCTACTTCTGACGTTCCTGTGAATTAAAGATCCACAGGAGAATCATCTGTGATGGCAGGAATGGGAAGGGTAGAGGCGACTTCAGGGGATGAGAAGAGATGCGCGGAGCCAGGAGACCAGCCAGAATGGTGGCTATTGGGCAGTAGAGGAGCTATGGCTATGTGTGGGCTCCCTTCCTGGAATGTGCAGCTCTGCCCACAGCCTCGAAGCTGCCCTTGCTCCATATGACTCAGATGTATAGGGTGATGGCTAGAGCTAAGGAAAACATTAGAGAAAGAGAAGCTAAAACCCACTCGGCTGTGTTCTGAGAACTCCAAAATCACTGTTAGCAATATTTTGATGTATCTTTCCAACTTTTTCTTTTAATATAGATATCTTATTGAAATAAAAAATGCAATCATATTACACATATAATTTTAATGGCATATCAACTCAATTTTGCATCATAAATATGATTCTGCAATATTTTTTGTCGTTGCAAGCCATTGAATTGATTGTTCCCTATTAGATTTTTAGATTGTATTCAGCTTTTTGATATTATGAACTCCAATGTGGTAAACATACTGGTAAATAAATTTGGTGCTATATGCACAACTATCTTTTAAAGATGAATTATAATGAGAAAGATAAATTATAATGAAATAGCTGAACTGTCTTCCAAAGACAAATTTTAAGAATTGCTAGAGGAATGCAAATATGTGTTTGAAGACATATGCATAATGCAGATTGTGTCCCTTTGCCATCCTGGAGAAAGAGGTTGTGCCAACCTTGCTCTCAACAGAATGTGGTGGGCATTGCCCTTTCTCAACCTCGTCTTAGACTGCCACCATTCCTTTCCCCTGAGGCAGGCTATACCAAAAACTTCATCTGTAGTATTTTTTATTATAATAAAATGTTTATATCATACTTTTCCAATTTTCCTATTACTGTATTTTGTATGAGTTTTCAAATCTTTATAAATTAATGCTGCTTCCCTATGACATGTCAAATATATTAGGTTTTTTTCTAGCTTCTCCTTTGCCTTTTAACTTCGATCACAGCATTTTTCACGTTGTGTAGAGTATTTTCTCACAGAGCAGAACCCTCTGCTTTCCTTTGTGTCTTCTACTCCTGGCCCTGTGCCTAGACAATAAGACAAAGGGCTGTAATTAGTCACCAATTATTTTAACCTCTTGTACAAATGTAGTCTATAAAGTAATTTTGGAGTTATTTTGTCAAGCTCTATTCTCCTATACCTTAAAATAATCCTTTGGTGATTTTGATTGGGATTGATTTGGTAGAGGGATTGAAATTCTTTTTTTTATTTTATTTTTTTAAAATTTTAATTTATTTATTTATTAAGGATTTCTGCCTCCTCCCCGCCACCGCCTCCCATTTCCCTCCCCCTCCCCCGATCAAGTCCCTCTCCCTCATCAGCTTGAAGAGCAATCAGGGTTCCCTGACCTGTGGGAAGTCCAAGGACCGCCCACCTCCATCCAGGTTTAGTAAGTTGAGCATCCAAACTGCCTAGGCTCCCCCAAAGCCAGTATGTGCAGTAGGATCAAAAACCCATTGCCATTGTTCTTGAGTTCTCAGTAGTCCTCATTGTCTGCTATGTAAGTCCGGTTTTATCCCATGCTTTTTCAGACCCAGGCTAGCTGGTCTTGGTGAATTCCCGAAAGATCATCCCCATGGGATTGAAATTCTTAATTTTTATTTTAGAATATAGCCTCCATGGGGGAGATGTGTGTGGTTGGTTCTTAGAAAACTGTACCTAGCATGTGGGAGGTAATTTAACAATATTTTCAAGAATTGATTTAGGATCTTCAGAAACAAGATATGTTTTCTGCTGGTTCTATAATATCTACCAGGAAATCTTGCTAGTTATTTCTATACAATCTGACTGTGTCTTAAGCCCATCCAGGAAATAATATATAACTTCATTGTCATAAATGACTCTTTATTCAATTTTTTCTTGAGTACACATACATATTCTTCTGCTTTTAAAAACATGTTTTTTATTCATTGTGTGTGTGTGTGTGTGTGTGTGTACACAAACATGTATGTGTGTGAGTATTTATATGCTATAGCATGAGTATGGAGGTCAGAAGGCCCCTACATCAGTTGGTTCTCTCCTCCTACATTGTGAGGCCCTTGGTGGCAAGCATTTTTACCCATTGAACCATCTGACTGGCCTTGCATTTTGGATATAGACAATCAAATAATCTGCAAACATTGTCATTTTGCCTCCCTCTACCATCATTTTGCCCTTGGCCTTATTTTTTCTAGTTTTCTGGTTTTATCCCCTCAGGCTTTATGACGGTGTTTAATAATTTAGAGAATGGGCATCCTTGTCTCGCATCTGACTTTACTGGAATTCTTTAACCACAAAGTTTGAGATCATTATTCTTTATCATGTTGAGAAAATGACTTTTACTTCTAGCCCATCGTAGACCTTGCTCAGAAATAGAATTTGAGTTTTATAAAATGCATTTGGGGCATTGATTCCTTTTTATTCCCCCTTGAACAACTGCCACAATGAATTATAGTGATAGATCTCTAAATATTGGGCTCTTTTGAAATACATGAAATAAATCATCTCTGGTGTGGATGTGTGTGTGTATACAAGCTCCCATGTAAGCACACATGTCTGTGAAGACCAGAGTTTAACCTTAGGATTTGGTCTTCGGGAGTAGCTCACCACATCTTTGAGGCAGAGTCTCTCATAGCCTAAGTCAGCTAGGCTGGCTGCTCTTCTCTAGTGCTCTTCCTGTCTCCACTCCCCACTGCTGGGATTACAAATGTGTCCCAACATATTTGCCTTTTTTTAAAAAGTGGGTTCTAGTGACGAGCAGAGGTCCTCCTGTTTGAGTGGCAAGTGCTTACCAACTATGCCATCTCCTTGACCCTAATTTCTTCCTCTGATGCACTGTTTTAGAAATTCTCTCCTGAGTTTTATTGTTAGAATTCTGTTAAGGATTTGTGTACACATATTCTCATGTGAGGTTGAGCAGTCTACTTCCAGGGCATTTAGCCATGACTTTTTAACACAAACCAGGGAGATCCACCTTTGTCCTTCCCTGGTGGAGTTTAAACAAGGCAGGAAAATCACCCTTGAAGGTTTGCAGCTCACTTGCAAAGTCGTCCAGATCTGGAAAATGTTCGGAGATTCTTGACGTTTACCTCCAGTTTAGGGAATTTTAAATTTTTATTTTGCTGCTGTGTCATTAAATTTTGATCATATATTTTATATGAAATTATCTATTTCAATGAATTCTCTTTAAAACCAAGTGACTTACAATATTCTTTTCATTGTTGGCTTTTTGAGATGGCACCTGCATGGCTTCTGCGGCAGTGTGCTCTCAGTTTGTCTTACTGAGCAACTTACATTTGCTTACTCATAGGTCGTATACACTAGTTCTTGGGATTACTTATTGGTCCTAAAATTTTTCCTGATTACTAATTTCTTTTCCAACATTGGGGATTAAATGCTTTGTATGCACCATCAAGCTATGTCCCAGCCTTTTGTGGGAAGAGGGGGAGCAGCGTCTAGTCACTTAGTTTTGACTGGCCAAGAGCTCTCTCCTCTCACCTTCACCTCACAAGCCCTGGGATTACAGGTGGACATTACCTCATCTGGCATACTTTAGTTTTGTACTTAATATTTCCCAACATTTCTGTCCTGGTTTCTTTCTATTGCTGTGATAAACACTACAACCAAAAGCATTGGAGAGGAAAGGCTTTATTTGGCTTACATGTCAGTTCTTCATTGATGGAAGTCAAGATACGACCTCAAGCAGGGCAGGAACGTGGACATATGAACTGAAGCAGAGGCCACGAAGGAGTGTTGCTTACTGGCTTGCTCAGCCTGCTTTCTTGAACAACCCAAGCGCACCAGCCCAGGGGTGGTCCCACCCACAATAGGCTGGGCCCTCCCACATCAATAATTTTTTTTTGTTGTTTTGTTTTTCAAGACAGGGTTTCTCTGTGGTTTTGGAGCCTGTCCTGGAATTAGCTCTTGTAGACCAGGCTGGTCTCAAACTCACAGAGATCCGCCTGCCTCTGCCTTCCAAGTGCTGGGATTAAAGGCGTGCGCCACCACCGCCCGGCTTCCTCACATCAATTATTAAGCAAGAAAATGTGCCCACAGATTGCCTGTAGGTCAGTCTAATGGATACAATTCTTCAGATAAGGTTCCCTCTTTCTAGATGTGTCTAGATTTGTATCTGGCGGACAAGAGCTAACTAGACCTTTTTCTATGGCTAATTTTTGTGGGTTTTTTTCTATGTAAAATTAATTTGGTATATTTTCATATTTAGCTCAGTGCTGAAGACACTTGAGGCTGTGAATGTCTGAGCATTGCTTGTCTTCATGCAATGGACAGTTTGCAGCTGCTGCTTTGGTCCTGTTTATATTTGATAGTGCTTGGCACTGAGCCACAGCTGTACACATATCAAGCACATACTGAGTAGCAGCCCCGACTGACCTGATTTTTATCCTGTGAGCTGTCTTTTCTCATTGCTAAGAAGTTGAATGCTTGATGGCCTATAGATCTGTTATTGTCAGGCTTCATTGAATTAGAAAACATGTCCTGCTTAAGTTCCATGCCAAGAATTAGTGAGAGCTTTTTGCAACCTAATATAATTATTTTCAAATGATGTATGGGTAAGGGCAATCTCCAAGACACTCCATTTAATCTATATTTCCATTTTCATTAGATTTTGTCAAAAGTGAAGGTTGACTCGTCCATTTCATTGCTTTTGTTTCTCCTTGTACTCAGGATATATTTTACTTCATGTTTTGTTTGTTCTGAGTTGGGGGTCTCATTGGGTAGCCTAGGCTGGCCTTGACTGTCCCACCTCAACAGTCTGAGAGTTGGAATTACAGAAGTGTCTCACCATACCCAACCAGTCTTTGAAAAACAACACTTATAATATAAACATCCATTTTATGTTGCTGTAACTTCACTGTATAACCTTACTTCATAAAAAATGACCTGAAATGGCTGTCTTTGCCCAAGAGAAGATTATTTTTTCCAACTTCTAGTTGGATAATAACAATAAGACCTTTATAATTTTTATTTAACCAGTGTATTTTTAAAAAGAAAATTTGATGTGTGTTCATGCATGTGTGTACATGTACACACCTCACACAGCCATTCCCTCAGATTCCTAGAAAAGGCAGCGTATGACCATGTAGCTGCCTGTCCTAACAGAAACAGATGTGTGCTTGCGGACACTGCAGCTGTCTGCCAGCCTTGGCTGGGGCCTGTGGCTTCCAAACATGACTGGGGCAGGGGGAGTTGAGAACATTTCTTCCTCGTTGATGTGGCTTTCTCTGTGCCCTGTTTCCAAGTCACAGAGTAAGTTCTATCACAGGGTCCCTCAAAACAAGGTGGCAGCCTTCTGAGTTGCAGCTTCTCCCCTAAAGCTAGGGCTCCCACCTCTGCATATTCCCACTCAGAAACTTTATCCTACGTTTACCCAGTGCCCCTGTTTAGGGTTTATGGCAGCTTTGAAATTCCAAGTACACCTTGTTCATGGCTTTGGGTTTTTTGTTTGTTTTTTTTTTTGTTTTGTTTTTGACATTGTTTGCTTGTTTGTTTCCCTGAGACAAAGTTTCATCTAGCCCAGGCTGATCTTAAATTTAAACAAGATTTTCCTTGTAGCCCAGGATAATCTTGAGCTTCTGGTCCTCCTGCCTCCAGCTCCTCAGTGAATGCTAAGATTACAGATATGTACCATCATATTCTATGTAGTGCTAGTGATCAAACCTAGAAATGTGTGCATGTCGGTCAAGTGCTGTACCAGCCAAGGTATATCCCCAGTTCTTGGCATGGCTCTCTGCCCAAAGCAGCACCAGCTTCAGTCAGCTGAGCAGAAGGCTCTGTAAGCCACAAGCGGCCAATCTACAACCTTTCTTCCTCTATGTGGGAGTTGAGGGCTGTTTGGTGCTCTGGCAGGGAGTGTTTTGTGCACAGTGGCAGCATCAGTCAGTGAGATCTAAGGGGGCATGGGACAAGTACCAAGCTGGCTGGTAGCGACTCCTGTCCTCAGGGAGATGTGCTGTCCTTTCCATCCCTGCAGACTTCTCCATGATGACGCCCATCAATGACCTCCACACTGCTGACTCCCTGAACCTGGCCAAGGGGGAGAGGCTTATGCGGTGCAAGATCAGCAGTGTCTACCGCCTCCTGGACCTCTATGGCTGGGCGCAGCTCAGCGACACCTATGTCACGGTGAGGAGCAGGTACCCTGTGCCCAGGCCCCTACCCCCACAAAACCTGAAAGGAAGGCTTCTAACCCTCAGCGTGGCCAAGCACTGTTAGTGGCCCTTGGTTAAAATCCACTCACCTCTCCCAAGATCTCTCATCACTGTGATCAACAGAATAATCCCAGTGGGTACCCCTTTGGATGGGAGCCAGCTCCTGTATCCAGGGCTGTCTCTAATTTTTGTATTTGCACAGCTTTAGTAAAGAGCAGACCTCTTCACCTCTCAGTGGAGGAGGGTTCACTGGAGAAAGCCTTGATGCAGTGAGTTCAGGGAGATGGGGATTTAAGCATTGTCCTTAGAAGCATCTCTTCTTCCTCTCTGCTTGGCCCTGAGTTTCTTATCTCTCTTCCCCCAGATGAGAGTGAGCAAGGAGCAAGATCACTTCCTGATCAGCCCCAAGGGGGTTTCCTGCAGTGAGGTCACAGCGTCTAGCCTGGTAAGTATAGCTAGCATCTCAGTGCCAACTCTTACTAAGATGACAGGACCCATGTGACCCTGGAAGGACAGGTTCATCTCTGAATCAGAGCCTACTGTCCTGTTCCTGTGGAACTCACACTCTCCCTGGGCAGAGAAGACACGTAGGCACAGTGGGTGCCTCAGGCATGATGGGATGGGGTGCAGGCAACAAACCCAGTGGAGGGAGGAGGCAATGGGAGGTGACCCGAGTTCTGGGTAGAGGTTAGAGCATGTGTCCTGAGGAAAGCTTCCTTGGATGGGAACACATTGAACAAGAGACTTGCAGTCTGGAAGGTGCAGATTTGCAATTTGGAATCTGAAGGTGCAGGCAAGATAGTCTGTTTCTTTTGTACCCTGACAGATGTGGAGGCCAGCAGACATCAGAACAAATGCTCAGTGCTTTTTCTGTGATCTGTGAAAGATATTTTGGGTGTGCATACTTAGTGGGCCTGTGATCAGCTGGGCTGGCAACTGGTGTGGAGTGTGAGGTGTAGTCAGAGGCTGCTTGTTCGTTTCCCTGCCACCTAGACCCTAAATAATTACACAGAAACTATATTAATTACAATACTGCTTGGCCAATTAGCTCATACATATTTCTAGCTAACTCTTACATCTTGAATTAATCCATTTCTACTAACCTATGTATCACCATGAGGCTTGTGGTTTACCGGTAAGGTTCTTAGACGTCTGTCCTTCAGCAGCTACATGGCATCTCTTTAACTCTCTGCCTTCTTTTCTCCTCTGCTTGAAATTCCTGCCTTTCTCTATTCTGCCCTGCCATAAGTCAAAGCGGCTTTATCATTAACCAAAAGCAACATATATACAGAAGAACTTCCCACACCATGTGAGGTGCTGGGAGAGTGGGCACTGTCTCTGAGGCAGGAGCAGTTGGCGTTTGGCTGTGGTAGGTTCAGAAGGGTCTGACCCCAAGATGCAGGTTTGAGGGGGAATCCTAGGCAGAAGGTGATCTGGGGTATGGACAGTCTTGTGGGGGGTCACTAGCAGGCTGAGGTGATCGGGGGTGTAGGCAGACCATGGGCAATTGTGTATGGATGTGCAACTTATACCTCCAAAGGAGAATGTGGTGGCTGAGGCAGAAAGAAGAGGTGGAATCACCTGAGCGCCACTCCCCACAGCTGGCATCTTTTGTAAATTTGCACAGCAGCAGAATCCAAAGCCAAGCCTGTGTCTCTGTGGCAGTCCTCAGAGTCCTTGCTTTCTGATCTAGACTGAGGCCCTGGATGGACTGCTCACTGGCCTATTATGTTGTGGAGGTTCCTGGGACACAAGCCACAGGTCCGGCAATGAGATAAGTAATGATCCAGACAGGGAAGTCTGACTGGGCCTCTTTGAGGAACTGGGGAATCAGATTGAGCACAAGAACGAGCTGGGGGAACTGCTGTCCCACCTAGCCAGCATCAGGCCACTCCAAACCAGTTCCGTTCTGTAAAACTCCCTCCATAGAGGTTTGCAGCGGTGGTCTGTTGGATGCTGCTCCTGTGCAGCTAAGCACATGGCACCAATAATGTGCCCCTCTCCACACCAAGATGTCACTGTCCCTTGGTCCCTCTTCTGTCTGTGGACTTTTGGGAATGGGGTATGGGGCCGTTTGTGGACCTGCGTTGTGTGTTAGACTTGGGATGTCACAGGTGTTTCTACTTAGAGGGTTAAAGTTACAGTGATTTCTCTTTTTGGTTTTTCAAGACAGGATTTCTCTGTATAGCACTGGTTGTTCTGGAATTAGCTCTATAGACCAAGTTAGCTTCTGTCTCCTGAGTGCTGGGGTTAAATGTGTGCACCACCACTGCTGGTGATTGATTGATTGATTGATTGATTGATTGATTTAAGATTTCTGTCTCTTCCCCACCACCACCTCCCATTTCTCTCCCCCTCCCCCAATCAAGTCCACCTCCCTCGTCAGCCCAAAGAGCAATCAGGGTTCTCTGCCCGAAACCAAAATCTAACTTGTTAATGAACAAGGTATAATTGTAATCAACCTAGGGACACAGGGTGCCTGGGGACCAGACCACTAAGGTGTTAGGACTGAGGTTCTCAACCTGTGGGTCACAGCCCCTTTGCGGGGGTCACATATCAGTTATCCTGCATAACAGATATTTACATTGCAACTCAAAACAGTAGCAAATAATTTTATAGTTTGGGATCACCACAACATGAGAAACTGTATTAAAGGGTCACACAGTGAGGAAGGTTGAGAACCACTGTGTTAGAGGACCTTGCCTCAGAATTTGGGTTGTGCTAGGTGATTTGCATCTTTGAGGGGTGGGCCTTGCAACGTGCTGGGAGGGTTGGTGGGGGCACTTTGAGGATGAAACATCTTCCCTTTTCTACTCAGGAGGCCCCCTGTCTTATCAGTCACAAAAAGCCGTCCCTGACGTTGCTGCTTTGTGAATCCATAGTTAAGTAGGAACACCATAGCCAGCCACAAGCATTATTCTTGATGTGTGCGTGTTTGTGTGCATGCACACACACATGTATTATGTGCTTTCTCCCACCAAGACTCACTATGTTTGTCTCTGTCTCTCTCCCTTGTTCTCCCTTACCGCCTCCTTTACACACATACTATATGTAATGGTTTTTAGCCAAGCCACCTGCTAGTAGAGGGTAGAGAGCAGGCTAAGAAAGTGATTTCTTCCCATTGGTCCCTTAAATACTTCCCTTTCCCATGACTGGTAAAAGGTGTTCAGTATACCATTCTCTTTACCTTTGTGTACATTACGATATTTCAGAAATGAGATGGCTCAGCTTAGACAGGACTTCCTCTGGGAAGGTTTCTGTTGGCATCCAGGAGTCCTCTTAGCTGCTTCTAGAGGATTCTGTCACTGACTCTCTTCTAGCTCATAACTGGAGTGGGGTTTGTGGGCCACAGCCTGGACACCATTTAGGAAAATACAAAACATGCTGAGTCCTCTCTGTATTTAGATTCTATATCAGCAGCTCCTGAAGTAACACATGATAAAGTCTGAGAAACTGCCCCACCACTTCCCCTACAGAATCACCACCACCTTTCACCCCTGAAGATTCACTGAAAACAGGCCTCCTCCATGTTGCTGTCCCCAACACCAAGGCCAGCTATTACTCCTGTCATCCTGGGTAAACATGGGCAGGGGACACACTGGGTCTGCCACTCTGAGTCTGTTCTCTTCTTCACTGACCAGATCAAGGTGAACATTCTGGGAGAGGTGGTAGAGAAGGGCAGCAGTTGCTTCCCGGTGGACACCACGGGCTTCAGTCTGCACTCAGCCATCTATGCTGCCAGGCCCGATGTGCGGTGCGCCATCCACCTGCATACGCCTGCCACAGCCGCGGTGAGTGAGGCCTCCCAGCCCCGGAGCTCCACCCAGTGCCAGGCTCCCTGTGTCAGGCAGTCCAGAGCACCTGTTTCTCCCCGGGGAGATCATCATCTGGGATATAGCAATATCATCATTTAAAAAGTCTGTAAAGGGGCAGAGAGATGGCTCAGGGCTTAAGAGCACTGGCCCCTCTTTCAGAGGACCTGGGTTTCATTCTCAGCACCCACACAGCCACTCACAATTATCTGTAACCCTAGTCCCAGGAATTCGACACCCACTGCTCTGACCTCTGGAGGTACTGTGAGCATGTGATGCTCAGACAGACATAAAGGAAAGCACACCCATACATATGAAATAAAAATAAATAATGATGAAAATATAGATTCTGGAATGACCTGGAACTCAGATCAAGAGTGGATTCTCGTGTGGGATCTTTATTCCAACCTTCTTTTCCCTCACCAGTGTCTAGGTGAGAGGCGAGGGCAAGGAAAGTGCTTTCACAGACTTCCCACTCTGCTGTAGCTGCAGCTGGGAGCTCAGCCAGGCAGCTGCACCTCTCAAGTGTCTGTCCAAGCCAGTGTTGTTGGGCTTCATTCTGCCCTGGTCCCCACATGACCCAGACCTTCAGAGGAGAGACCTTGTCACAGAAGATCGAGCTGATGGAAACTGAGTCTGTAGACTTTTCCATAGCTCAGGGCAGCTGAGATCTAGGGAAGGGTCCAATAAACCTGGGGAGAGTAGAGGGAACAATCACAGATCACAGGTAACATTGAGGCCATCTCTCCACATGTACAGAGGACACTGCGGTGTCACAGAGAAATGGCAGACACCAGACCACATACCTGTAGGTCAGATCACACTACACCAGCCTATTGAGACCTCCCAGAATCAGGACCAAGACTCGATGCTGTGTTTGTGCTGAAAATCTCTGCAGTCTTGGGCTGATTTGGGGCAGTGGGGCAAGATAGTAGTCCCTCCTGCACCTCACTATGCTTTGTTTTCAAGGAGAAATGGAGTAGGAGGCTGCATTAGTTTACTTTTCTGGTGCTGTGATAGCATACCACAGCCAGATACACACCATAGCCAGATAGTACACCATAGCCAGATACACACCATAGCCAGATAGCACACCATAGCCAGATAGCACACCACAGCCAGATAACACACCACAGCCAGATAGCACACCACAGCCAGATAACACACCACAGCCAGATAGCACACCA
>NW_004949099.1:167451-168681 GCF_000317375.1 Microtus ochrogaster
ACACGCCATAGCCAGATAGCACACCATAGCCAGATAACAACACGCCATAGCCAGATACACACCATAGCCAGAACCAATAGGGAGGAATGGGTTTGTTTCATCTTTCAACTTGTAATTCATCATGCAGCGAAGTGAGGCAGGAACCCAAAGGAAGAACCTGGAAGTGGGAACTGGTGCAGAGGTTATGGAGGAGCTCTGCTTATTGACTTGATCCATGTGGCTTGCCCAGCCTACTTTCTTTATAGCAGTCAGGGCCACCAACCTAGGGACAGCACCACCCACAACCCAGTGAGCTGGGCCCTCCTCTATCAATCACCAATCAAGAAATAGCCTAGGCTTGCCCAAAAGCCAATCTCGTAGGAGAATTTTCTCAATTTCTGTCCCCTCTTCTAAAATAGCTCCAGCTTGTGTTAAGAGTTGATATAAAACTAGCCAGCACAGGAACCAACACAGGTTTTAGCCCTCAGTCCTTGTACTCATACTGCCCCAGGGCCATACTATGGGGGAAAACATGTCCACCACTCCTGCCCCCTCCCAGAGTCACAGACGACAGAGCTGGGGCTGGGTCGCAGGGTCCCCCGTGGACATGCTAGCCCAGCAGTCCTCAGAGCTGCTGGGGTGATGTGCAAGTATGACGGAAAGGTCACGGCCCTCACTGAGAGAGTGGGCCTGGGCGGTGCACAGTCTTCCTCCTGTGAGCAGGCCTGGCCTGCTGTGCTCCAAGGAGAGAGGGCCTGTGCACCCTGTAGCCTGGGCTACAGATGCCAGGTAACTATTGTTTCCCTGTAGGTGTCAGCTATGAAGTGTGGCCTCCTGCCTGTCTCCCATAATGCCCTGCTGGTGGGAGACATGGCCTACTATGACTTCAATGGGGAAATGGAGCAGGAAGCAGATCGAATCAATTTGCAGAAGTGCCTTGGACCGACCTGCAAGGTTTGTTTCTGGGAGGGAGCTGTGGAGTGGTACTGTCAAAAGCTGACATCACAAGACCAGGAAGATGCTTCAGAACGGTAAAGAGCTGGCTGTACAAGAACCTGAGTTCCATCCGCAGTATCTACATAAAATGCTGGGTGTGGCCATTATGTACCTATAAGCCCAGTGCTGGCAGGTGGACCCCTGGGACTTGTGTGGCCAATCAGTTTAACTGAATCAGTGAGCTCCAATTTTAATGCAACACCGTGCCTCAAAAAAAAAAAAAAACAAAAATCAGGTGGAGAATACTTGAGGAAG
>NW_004949099.1:168844-184157 GCF_000317375.1 Microtus ochrogaster
CCCTCCCTCTCTCCTTCCCTCCCTCCCTCTCCCCTCTATCACACAGACAGACAGAATTAACATCACAAAAGCAACATGTACTCATTGGAGAACTTTGTTCTGTAGATAATTTTTAAGATTTTTGTGTGTGTACATGTGGAGGCCAGAAGGGGTCATCAGATCCCCTGGAGCAGGAGTTGCAGGTGATTGTGAGCAGCCTGTTAGAAGTGCTCAGGCCTGAACTTGGGTCCTCTGCAAGAGCAGGAGCACACTTAGCCACTGGGCTGTCTCTCCAGCCTCCAAGTTTCATAGAATTTTTTTTAGAAAGAAAAGAATTGAAAATAAAAAAAAAAACCCACTTCTCCCACATAGCTCTGGAGATGCTATTGCATTCTGTAAGGCTGTTCACGTATATTTACAAAACTGCAACCAGGAAACCAATTCTCCTTCCCCTCAGCAATGCACACTAAGTGCCTTCTTATGTGACTGTTTCCTCCATCACTCAGATTATTAAATCATACCTCATTGTATGAAAAGCTGTAATTTACCTGAGCAGACTTCTGTGGTTGAACAGGGGGTACTTTCCTTCTTACCTACCGGGTTCCTCTTAATAAAAACAACACCAAGAGGAAATCTTTCCAGCTAAGCCTCTGGGCTTAAGGAGGCTCCCTTAGATATTTTAGGGGACACACTTGATAAGTCTGACTTCATATTGCCTGATTCCTTCCCACAAAGGTTGTCCCTTCTGCTTCCTTCCTCACACCTAATATATAGGCTATCTCTCTAAGTCTCCCCAAGTTGAGTGCTATACTAATTCATTAATATTAACTATGTTAATTCATTAGTTACTAACTGGATAGAAAAGAGAAGTATATTGTTGCCTGACTTAAGTCTAAAACACTGTCTTCTGCTAGCAAAGAGTTGTGGTGCCATCTCGGACCAGAGTCTGAGCTGGCAGCTGTGTCACTTCTCCTGAGTCCCTGCCTCCCCATCTCCACCTTGGAGGAGGAGCCTGCTACTCTTCCCATTAACCCCAGGGTACCCTCAGCAGTGTGTGGGCTATGGTAATCTAAGAGAAGGTCTTCCACGTGCTTTTTCTGTTTCTAAGTTGAGCCCTGTGCTCTTTCTAAGTCTTGGGCATGGAGAAGAAAAAACTCCAGCTGATCCTAGCAAGAGAGGGCAAGATGCTCTGATCCCCGAGGCCTCAGCCCTCTGCAGGGACCGAATGCACAGCTCTTTGCCTCAGCTCCCTCATGTTTTACCTGGCTGCAAAGCTGCTGAGGGTAAAACCAACCATGAGTATTTCTTTCAGGGAAGGAAGGAAAGTCTTAATTGAGATCTAAACCTGTGTCTGGTCTCTTCACTCCCTTCATTCACTGTCCCTGCCAAATCAGAAACAGTTTCACCAGTGAGAGCCCCAGGTTCTAGTCTAGAGTCTGCATCCAGGGAGCCAGAGACTTTCCATTTCTCTGAACTTCTTGTTCCTCATTTGAAAAACTGACTAGAAGTGAACTGTAGCTATCAGGGCCAAGTCTATGGAGCAAAAGCCCAAGGTCCAGAGAGATAGCATATGGCTGCCTGTTCCTGCAGAGCCACCAAGAATGTTATCCTCTTGGATTTGACCAAAGTTGACCAGGTCACAGGGCAGAAGGTCACTGTTGAGGTCCGAGCACTATACTGAGCATCAGATGGTTTTGCTGACTGCCTTTTCAGGCTTCTGAATTCTCTAAGGCCCAAACAATAGCAGTGCCCCCACAAAGTCACTGGAGCTGCACAGAATCGGTTTCAAATGCCCTTTTCTATTTCCTGCAGTTGGGTGCACTGGACTCAAACCACACTTAGATTAGCAGTGAGGTTCCTGATTACAGAGAAAAGGTGGGGAGTTGCGGGAGGGGCTCCAGGCTGGGTATAGACTTGATCTTGGTAAGATGAAAGTCCCTTAGGAGGGAAGCTTTTTTAAGGTTGATTTTATTATACAATTTTATTTACTCACTTCAGTTGGGGGGGCAGTGGGGTAGGGGATTAGTTCAAGCCTCCAAGGCTCACACAGGATCCAGAGGAAGATCTGTGATAGTCTATTCTCTCCTTCTGCCATGTCGGTCCCAGAGACTGAGCAAAGGTTTTCAGACTTGATGACTGGCACCTTTCCCCATGGCGCCATCTTGCTGGCCCAGAGGGGGAGTTCCAGAGGCTCAGACTTAATGGGCTCTTTCCTCCTCCACAGATCCTGGTGCTGAGAAACCATGGCATGGTCGCTCTGGGTGACACCGTGGAGGAGGCTTTCTATAAGGTCTTCCACCTGCAGGCTGCATGTGAGGTACAGGTACGCAAGGCGCTCTGGAAAGTAGGCTCAGAATCTGGCTTTGATAGGGTCCCTGGGAACTGTGGGCCCTGCTAGCTGTCATTTCGGGTCCTGTGAATCTGACTTCCTGAGACTCTGCTTTGTCACTCTGCCAGTCACCACTTCCCTTCCACCCCTGCAGTTTCCTGCTGACAATGGATCCACATCCTGGAAAAAAATCCATCACACCATGTGACTGGTACTACTGATATCTAGGGGACCTGAGGCCAGGATGGGGAAACCATCACAGGCACACAAAAGCCCTACCACACCTGTGTCACCTAGGGTGACTGGTACACCAAGCTGTACTGGGGGACACAGGAAAAGGTTGTTCTTGTTTTGCCAGGGAGTAGCATGGAATGGGGTTGGCTGTACATGGGTCAGGAGTGTGGTCAGGCATGGAAAGAGGAGTGGACAGAGAGACAGTCAGTGTTGTCATAGCGACCAGAACAGCAAGATACCCCCAAGGGTATGTAGGGAGAAGTTCTCCCAGTCCCCTCACTGGGAAGGGACAGCTAGGTGGAGGTGTCAATGATAATGGTGCCCCTGGAACAGCAGGGATGCTGGTACAGGAAGCTGTACAGTGCAGGTCAGTCAAAGAGCATGCACTCTGTGGTGGACATGTTGGTGGGGGTGGGGCTTACCCAGCCCTGGATAGACTTGTGACCTGGCTCTCTCAGCTCCTTCATCTCCAGCCCTGGCTGGGTGTCCTTGGGGCAGAGATGTGCCCTCTGTAAGCCTGTTTTCTTCATGTCTGCATGGGTCAAAGTTGCTGGGAAGAGTGGCCTCTCCAGGCTAGAAGCGGTAGTGACACTGCTGTTAGGGCTTAACTGACAGATGCCGAGGCTGCAGCCCAGAACAGTTAGCTCTCCGGAAGTCCCACATGATGCCGTGCTGCCTTATTTTGGTTGGCCTGGCAGAGCAGCACTGAAGGAAGTCGCCACCTTTCTCAGTGTCACTCGGGAAAAGGTGAGATCAGCGCAGCAGTGTGGGGGTGGAGGAGCCTATGATACCCTTACAGTGGGCTATAGGGAAGCCTTGCTGAGCGAGGATCCCAAGAAACAGCAATGGTCAGAGATAGAAACTATGGGACCCTGGCTCCAGGTCATGTCTCTGATGCACTCCCTTCTCCTTCAACTACAAATACTGTCCCATGCTCGGGCCACTGACTGGCATCAGAACTGGCTGAACGTCTACTATCAAGGGGGACTGTCTTTCCTCACACTGGACTGTAAAGGGCTCCCTACCACACCTTTGCAGATACTTCTGTGAGAGAGAGCACTCAGGAAAAGCTCCTCTCTGCAAAGCTATCCCAGCCCTCTGCACAGATGGAGAACTCCTGCTGCCTCCCCTACATGTCCACAGTGGAGGGACCTTCAGTTCAGACCCAGAATTGACCCCTTTGCACTTAACCTTCTGACCTGCAGCCATAGGTCAGAGCTGTTAGTCCTGGTTTCTAACAGCCTCCTGGCTGGTGTCACAGGACTGGCTTGCTGTGACTTTGCCCACCCACATCCCTCTGGCAACCAACCCAGGAAAGTACCGGTGACTCTTTGACAGTGTCAGGGATGGAGAGGCTTCTAGGGTGAGGTAGGAGGGATGGTCTAGACATGGAAGGGCAAAGCAGAGGATAAGGCACAAATGAGTGCAGAAGCCACGGCCTGCAGCTACTCCAGGCTTACACTCGGGCAGCCAGCTCTGGAGCTGTGCCCACCATGGGCCCAGTGACCTTGGTGAATAGGTGAACGTGATTATGGACTATGAACGTGTCTGTGGTCCAAGCCCAAGCACCTTCTCAGCTCTCCTGGGCCCAGTGTTCTCTTTGCCTATCAGTTTGGAGTTTTAGAAAAGTGGGTCATTGCTCACTGAGAGGCAGATGGGAAGCACAGGCAGTTCTTCTCCATCTGTTACCCATTGCCATGGAAACTGCTGGAGGAAGAGACGGAAGGAGGCAGCTTGGGCAAGGCTGTGGGTGCTCTCTCCCTCCTTCCTCCTCCGTTAACAGTCCCAGGGGAGGCCGCCTCTCATCCTCTGTTAACTTAGCAACAGCATCCATGTGGTGCTCCTGAGGCTCCAGAACATTCCAAATACTTTACCATATTACCTTAAAAGACTCCTCATGAGGTCGCTAGGGCACTGCCATTTTTACTTGACAGGGGTGGAAACTGAAGCACAAATACGGTAAACAGCTGCCCAAAGTCACATGGTGAGAAGGTGATGTAACACACCAGGCAGCATGGTACCCACACAGGCCTCCTCTTCAACACACCCTAGCACTGCCTCTCCAGAGCAGCAGGAGACAGTAGGGACAGTTAAAGACATGCAGACATATATTTTGAGTAAAAAGGCACTGGAAAGTGTTGTGATACCCTCTTTGCCCAGGGTGTCATGGCTCATCTGAGGGAGTCTGAGGAACTCACCTCCAAGAAGTAGTTGGGGTCATCCATTGGTGCAGGAGGATGTCAGGAACTCAAGGTGCTGCCCAATGCCTGCAGCTCATGCGTCTGCATTTGTCAGTAAACTAAATGGACCCTTTGATCTTTGATCGAAAGAAACACCACTAAAGCACAGCCCAGACTCCCAACCCATCCTGAAACATCAGGCACTGCAGGTTAGATCATCAGAGGGACAGCTCTGGTAAGTGAGCTTGTGTGAGGGCAGTCTTCTCAGATGTGAGTGTGTTTACACATTCCTGTGGTGATGCATCTCAGATGTCCCTCCCCGTCCCCGAAAGTCAAGCCTGACTAAGAACATCTGAATGGCATGGCTGCGGGGCTCAGCAGACCTTACCACTAGATAAGTATGAGATGGGAAAGACAGAGGCTGATCAAGTGTACAGAGGCTTTGAAGATTAGTCTAAACTGCCTGTTCTAGACGCGTACCTCTGTGCTAATAGTTAGGGATGCTGCCTGAGGCCACTTGATCTGCTCTTTCCCCATGGAGCTTTAACAGTGGGACAGGCTCTAGGACCCTAGGGGGAGCTGTCTGACACTGCGACACACCTTTCCTTGCCATGTTGACACTGGACCTGGTGACTGATCACCCCAGCATGAGTATATGGACATATAGCTTGAATAACAAGACTGTAGAAAAATCTTCCAGCTTCTCCTCTGCCCAGGGCATTCTTCTGTAGATCTATGGTCCCTGCAGGAGGTTACACCTAAAGGCCATTGGTTTAAGTATTTCTACCAGATGTTAGTGAGAGAGGGATCCTATGTTTCACACTGTCTTAGTTTACTTTCCATCGCTGTGATAAAGCACACCTTGGGGAGGAAAAGGTTTATATCATCTTACAGCTCTCAGGTCACAGTGCATCACCAAGAGACATCAGGGAAGGACCTCAAGTCAGGATCCTGGAGACAGGAACTGAAGCAGAGGCCTTGGAGGATGCTGCTTACTGGCTTATCCTCTCTGGCTTGCTCAACCTGCTTTCTTATACACCCCACAACCACCTGCCCATGGTTACCACTGCCCCAGTGGCCTGGGCCCTCCCACATCAATCATTAATCAAGAAAGTACTCCACAGACTTGCCTGCAGCCCAATCTAATTGAGCTGAGTCATTTTCCGAATTGAGGTTCCCTCTTCCCAGAAGAGTCTGACTTATATATCACATTGATTTAAAACTAACCGTCACACACATACACATGGGAAAATAAAGAGAATAAGATGCTGACACTGCCCCTCGGGTTCCACAAGTATTTATGGCCGTTTGATTCAGATAGTTTCCTCTTGAAGAAATCACATATTACAGACAATAATTGAAGTTCCTTCAGGACACAGTGGCAGACATCTTTAATTCTTCTTGAATAAATAAAATATTAGAAATAATGATTGAAGATCCAGATTGGCATGATAGCAAACATCTTTAATCTTGGTAGGTAGATGTGGCGCCTGCACCACCTGGAACCACAGTCAGGCAAGGGTGTGGAGATCACAGAACACACAGAGACATGGGCCACTCTTGAAACAAGAATGCCCATTGTATTGTGTTCCAGGGCAGCTCATATAGGGCTCTCCTTGACTAATGGCCATGCCCTAGCTCTCAGGATTTTTCAGCTACAACCCACCAGAAACCACTCCCCTGCCATCAGAAACTCATGAGGGTCTCATGCTCAGAGCAGCTGCAAGAACAGGAAAGCAAGCTGTTTACTCCAGCAGGCAAGGGGTCATAGAAAATTCAGGGTCTGCGGATCTGCAGTCCCCAACAGGTAGAGGCAGGAAAATCAGGTTTTCAGGGCCAACCTAGACTACGTAGCAAGTTCAAGGCTACATTGGATTACATGAGACCTTGTCTATAAAACAATGAATAGTCCCCTTTGGAGCCTTTTCTAGCATTGCCTTCTCCAGAAATAATTACAATTCTGCAGTGCATCCTGGGTACTATTTCTTCTTCCCTGAGACATTATGTCCTAGGTACTGTTTAGTTCTTTGGGATGCTATATCCTAGGTACCTGTTTTGGTACCTAGGTGTGCTATATCCCAGATTCCAGCTCAGTGCTCTGTGTGGTTTCATTTCTGGAGTTTAACATTTGTTATTTCTTCCACTCTGGGGTTCTCTAAAAACTGAGCCTGAGGAGGAATTACTTACACTTCGATGACAGTGAGTGCATGCCCAACAAGTGTCCGGCTATTTCCCTCCAGTTTCCTGGACCTTTCTTGGTCCTGAATTCTCCTTTGTGGCCCCACTGCTTCCTTGTGCAAACCATAGCAGTTTGGGGGGCTTCATTCCCCTGTGACTAAGTGCTCTGATCTCTCTGTAGGTATCAGCTCTGTCCAGCGCTGGAGGAACTGAGAACCTTATTCTCCTAGAGCAAGAGAAACACCGGCCACATGAGGTGGGCTCTGTGCAGTGGGCAGGCAGCACCTTTGGACCCATGCAGAAGAGCCGGCTGGGAGAACATGAATTTGAAGCCCTCATGAGGATGCTGGACAACTTAGTGAGTGTCTTCGTGCTGTCCTTCAGACCACTCCACGGAGGCTGAGCCCACAGAACCAGACGGCTCAAAACACTAGGACATACAAGAACTACCTCTGTCATGGTTTGGTTGGTGAAAGCCTCTGAGTTTTTTCATTTGAACAATAGTTTTCTTCAGTACTTGCCTTTCCTCCCTGTGCTAAGTGCTGAGACACCCTCATGTCTGTCTGTGTTGTGCATGGGAAATAGCAAGTAGTTCGGCCAAGCCAGTGCCTCTCCTCACAGCCACAGGCCATCACCATCGCCATTTCCATTACCCACGCCTCTTCTGGAGTTGATCCTGCTCCATCCTTACTGTCACAGCTCTAGTACTGAAAGCCCATCACACAGCCAGTTTCCTTATTCCAAGCAGTAGCTTTACAGTATTTTGTTGCAGTGAATGAATGAGCCAGTCTCATAAGGAATTCGATGGAATGATTCATTAAAGGGTTCAGGCGGACAGCATCCCCCTTGCAAGACCTAATGACTGAGTTGATGATATGGAAAATCAAAGGAAATACTTCAGGCACAGAGGGAGGGATCAGTGGGTCCCTGGGACTGTTGAGAGGGGTGAGAAATGAATGCCATCTGTCCCTTAGAATGTTCCTGTTCGGCTCACCTTCCTCACCCTCAAGGCCACTTGACTTTATCATGTCAAGGTCATCGCAATAATGACCTTTCCCTCCCGTCATCCCTCCACGTCCTTTTGCTAGGCTGACCTGAGGGAGCCTTTGTAATGATGAAGCATGCCTTTGGTGATGGAATTCCCGGCAACATCTGTGTGCTGAATCATTGCCCCTAGAGGAAGCACCAGGACTTTGTGAGTGGCTTCCTACAGGAATCCTTTGGAAGCTTTGAGAAGCAGAAGATTCCATTTAAAGTTTCAGAGAGGAGAGAAGGAGGGTACTAGGGCAGTCAGATTTCCCTGTGGATGTTAGTGAAAGGTGCTTTGAGAGAGCCAGGAGCTTCAACCAGCTCTGTACAGTGACCAAGCCAGGGCTTGTTCCTACCGTTCAAGGGAAATTTACTATCGTAATTACTTTGACATTATTTTAAAACTAATGTTTAAGATTAGCATACAAAGTAATGAGTTTCAGCGTGGCGTCTTCCTACATATGCATCATCCTACATTGCTCTGATTTCTCCACCTCGCTCCCGTCCCCACCCATTATCCCTCTGTTGTTTCTCTTCCTTCCCTCAGCCCCCACTTCTGCTTTCCTGTGACACATACACTGCTCTCTGTACCTCGCTCCCTTAGACCTCCTTCTCACTTATGATCCCCTTTGCAGTGACCTGCAAACACACACTACATACAAGAACAAATGCACATACTTATAATATTAAATCTCAGTTATTTTTATCTTTATTTTAGCTACTTTGGAAACATTGGATACTGAGGGTGTAACTCATAGAATGAGTGTCTGGTTTGGCATGATATGTTAGACCCAACACTGCAAAATTATGCTGTATTATTATTATTGTTGTACTAATAGAAAGCAATACTACTTTAAAATTCATCAAAATTATGAGGATTTAAGCAGGACTCATCATTTTGTTAATTTTTTATATGCTAGAGATCAAACGCAGGCTGTCACATGTGCCAAGCCAGCGCTCTACCGTGGAGCTACACCCCCAGCCCTTTTGTCCATGCTTTGTCTTGAAGCAGAGCATCACCACATTATCTAGCTGGCCTTGAACTTGTCATGATCCTGCCTCAGCTTCCTGAGCAACTGGAATGACAAGCCTAAATGACCAGGCCCATCTCAATTTAAAATCCCTGTGACCTTAGCCTGGCTTCTCGGGTATCTGGTGGGCATTCAGGTGTGGACCTCTCACCTCTAAACACCTGGTTCTGGTTCTGTCCTCTCAGGGCTACAGGACAGGCTACACATATCGCCACCCCTTTGTCCAAGAGAAAACCAAACACAAAAGTGAAGTGGAGATCCCAGCCACAGTCACTGCCTTTGTGTTCGAAGAGGACGGTGCCCCAGTCCCTGCCCTGCGCCAGCATGCTCAGAAGCAGCAGAAGGAGAAGACCCGTTGGCTTAACACGCCCAACACCTACCTGCGGGTGAATGTGGCTGACGAGGTGCAGAGGAATATGGGCAGTCCCCGGCCCAAGACCACGGTGAGAGGGAGAGGTCAGGCCGGCCTGGATGGGATGAGTTGGATTTGAAGGGAAGCAAATTGTGTAATTTTCTTACTGGTTCGTGTAGGCTGTGCTCAGGCCCTAGAGCCCCTTACACCTCTTTCTTGCACCCCTGTATTGAGACTTCAGGTGTGAGGGGCAGATTTCTCCAGAGGGCAACAGGACTGGGCTATTTCCATAAGCACAGATTCGAGAGAGACTAGGTTCTGTTTCACCTCACAACCATGGGGTTATGCTTTGGGAAACTCCCAGGAGAGGTACCCAACAGTGGACCTGGGGTTTGACACAAACCCAGGAGGAAGAGAGGCTGAGCATGTGTTGCCGTTCCTCTCTCTTTTCCCTCCCTTCCACAGACCTCTACTTGATTTTTTTTCCTCTCTGTTTTTTACGGGTAAATGTGCTTTCTTTGGCATGCACATGGGTGCACATGTATGTGGCTCAAGGTTGATTCTGGAATTAGTCTCTATAACTCTTCTATATTATTCATTGAGATAATCCTAGAGCTTGATGTTACAGTTAAACTTACTTGCTCTAGGAATCTCCTGTCTCTGCCTCTCACAGCTGGAGTTATGGGTGGACCACGACTCCCATCCCTGAGGATCCAAATGCAGGTCCTTATGCTTTAACCACTGGGCAATCCCTCCAGTTAGTTCCACTGTGTTTGATTTTTCATTAACGAAAAGTGGCCACAGCCAGTCAGAATAAATTTCCACCAGATATAAGTCCAGTTACCTGGAACTGAAGCCCACTGGTGGCCTGTCCAAGTTTCAGCTACTACTCTCTGAAGTCTGTTATGGCTCTCTGGCCTTCCTTGACATCTGTCGCTCATCTTGGCTCTGACCCACAAAGAGAACAGCTCTGAGCGGCTTGCTGACCTTCCATGGTGGTGGGTGGGGCACCCGCTGGCCTGTGGTCCGGCCTCCTTCCTCACGTGCCTTGTCTTGTCAGTGGATGAAAGCTGACGAGGTGGAAAAGTCCAGCAGTGGCATGCCTATACGGATCGAAAACCCAAACCAATTTGTGCCTCTCTACACTGACCCCCAAGAAGTGCTGGACATGAGGAACAAGGTGAGTCTGCTCTTCTCTCTTGCTTTTCTGAAGGATTCTGAGGTCCCAGAAGCACGAGCCAAGTTTCCAGGTTGGGGGAACTCATCAGTACCCCTGAAATGATACTGTATGAGCTACATCCTGGGCTCAGTGCTTCGTGCTGGACTTACAAGGTCCTGTGGTTGGTTCTCTGTAACCCATTTATGTAGCAGGGCACTTGCTTTACACAGTAGGTAGGTCTGAAAGACTTGTTCACAGAGTGGCCTTTTATTAGTTCAGTTTATGAGTTCAGTGGCTTGGGACCAGGTATAGAGTCAGCTCTCAGGATGGGCAGATTGTGCTAGAACAAAGAGGACAGGCTGCTGACCATAGAGTACCTTGTCAGACCTGTCCCTGCCTCACTAGACACAGGAGTGCCCGTCCATGCTCTGACCCCTTCCTCTCCCCCTTTCCACACAGATTCGAGAACAAAACCGACAAGACATAAAGTCTGCAGGGCCCCAGTCCCAACTCTTGGCCAGCGTCATCGCCGAGAAGAGCCGGAGCCCGGTACAGCAGACGCCACCCCCAACTGAGGGGGAAGCATATCTGCCTCCTGGGGCTGGGCAGTGGGACCCCTGAGTCCTCAGGCCTGCTCACTCCATGATCTTAGGTGCTGCATAGTGAAGGGCCACCACACAGGTGGCTGTGAGATCAGGGAGAACAATGTTGACTTACTCCTGGGTGCAGGGGATAGGGAGCAGCCCATCTGCTCATGGGAAGGCCTGGCCGGCCCCATACCTCATGCCAATGGACTTCATGAGGTCCTCTCTCAGTGTCCTGCTGAGTTCTGGTGGACTCGGTGTTTCTGATCTCTGGATTTGATGTCATCTGGCCAGAGCTCCAGGGCACAGTGAGAGAGGTGTGGGCGGGACTGTTGTGCCTGTGGGATGGGAAGATAAGGAGTGTCCATACAAACCTAGTTAGAGTTAGAAAGCATGAAGTCGCTGTTTCTGTGTTTGAGATGGGATGGCAGCAGAGTGGCATTGCAATTCTGCTTTGTGCAGGTGGCATCATGGCTGTCTTTGGCTCTTGCAAAACAGTAGCAAGTGGGAAGTGCCAGGGCCCATTTCTCTCTGTAGAGCATGTTAATGTGATGTGGTTGCAGATCAGGCAGCAGCAAGCGATGCATCCACACCTGCTTCCCAACCCTCCCAGCTCAGCCAAATGCTGAACTGAAAACGCCATAGGGTCAAGGTTAGAAATGGCCTGTGATCCCAGCACGGAGCAGGATTGTTCTAAAGCAGCTCTGCCCTTCTCAGCAAGAGCTCTCATTCGAGGCCCTCCCTCTCCTTGGCTTCTGTCTTAGACTCACTGTTGAGTCTGAGACTCATTGTCTCCCTTGTGAGTGAAGCCCATAGCTGTGACTGCTCTGGCTCACCTCCCCTGAGGCTTCACTCTGTGCTCCTCCTCCACGGAGAACAAGCAATGCCTAGGATGGGCTGCAAAGAAAACACTGCAGGGAGAGGGCAGTGGGGTCTGTGGTTCAGTCCTCCCCTTGAGCAAGAGGGAGCTTAAAAGTGTCTGGCTAGTTAGATCTCAAGTCAGGGACTGCACCGAGATGCAAAACAGTGGTTCTGCCAGTGCCCCTGCTAGGGCCTGCTGAGCAGGCAGCTGAAAATCCTCGAGGAAGGATCTGGTCTCTTGGTCACTCTAACTCCAGGACCCACTGCTTGGACTGAGAATGCTGCAGCCCCTGTGTCTTGTGTTCTCATGCTGTGTACTGTGGCTTGCATTGCTGTTGGGGGACGGGGAGGGGCAGCAGGGGCGGGGCCTGGCATGTTGCTTGCTCTAGCCAATGCTATGCTTGCTAGACTTTGTCTGACTAACTCTGGGCAATCAAATGTATGCACAGTCATGGCTTGGAAGTGTCCATAGATGGGATTGCAATAAAGGTGTGTCTTCTGCTTGGGAGCATCCTTTGATTTCATTTCCAGGGCAAAGGGTAAACCCTTATATTCACCAGGACAGTTACAAAGTCTAAGCTGGGGAAGATATAGCAGTGGGGAGAATGAATGAACCCTACCCAAGGCCCCCAAACTTGGTCCCAAGGAACTACATGCCACTTCCCTAGCAAGACATCTGATCGCCACCTGAGTGTGAGAGAAGCTCCAGCTTGGGCCCCGGCACAGTGGTCAGAGAGCAACACACACTCTGGTTAACTTTCAGTCCACAGAGAGCCAGCTGATGTCCAAGGGCGACGCAGATACCAAAGACGAATCAGAGGAGACAGTGCCCAATCCCTTCAGCCAACTCACCGACCAGGAGCTGGAGGAGTACAAGAAGGAGGTGGAGAGGAAGAAGCTAGAACAGGAGCAGGAAGGTAAACCTGTGCAAGCCATAGCTGCAGGGCCTGCCAGCCTAGAGAGGAGAGCTCAGACTCCTCCCTGTGGTCTGAGGTCCCGGTGAGGACCTTCTTGCCCCATCACCAAATAGCACCATGAGCAGAATATAGCTAAATATGATCCACCATCTCACAGCTGCATGGACAGGCACCTGCATGACTCCACTGACCCTGCTCCACTGGATAGGAAGGAGTTAGTACTTGTAAAGTACTTAGAATTGTGCCTTTGATTAAGACAAAGGCCGGTAAACAATGGGTTGGTGTTAGCTGCAACGAGACAGGTGTGACAGTGGCCAGGATTCCATCAGCTGATGGCACTCTCTTTGCTTCAGAAGCTGAAGTCCAACCGGTCCCTCTGTGTTGAAACTCCTGATGTTTTGACTTGCTGGGTCATGCTTTTGTTCCCATCTGGGCTAGCCTGAACCAAATCATTTACCCCACAGGCTCTACCTCAGATCCTTCTCTGAGTGAAAGGCGTTCTCTCGCTCTCCTGCTCCGCACAATGGAGCTGTTTCACCTCCTTGCTTCAAGATCACCTGGGCCTGAAACCCACTTAAACTAAGGTGTAACTTCCCTGACTGGGGGCCTCCACCACCCCTTCTTCTCACCCAGGATTAGACATTTCTTCACGTACTACTTTCCTCTTGCTTGGGGTTCAAATGTGCCAGCTGGAAAAAGTAGAAAAAAAATGTGCTAGGGACTGTTTGGAAGGAAGGTGTGAATTAGCTGAGTTAGCTAGCGAGCTAGCAATTGTGAACAGCTCTGGGTGTTCCTAAGCCAGTAGTTGTGGGGGCTCTGCTTCCGTCTGTGGATGTGTTCTGTGGCTGGTCCTTTTCAGCCACACCTGCAGAGTTGGATGCTGGACTGGCCCACAGCATTCTCCTGCCACCTTACTTCCTCCCTGGAGTGAGATAGACAAGATGAAGTATAACTCTGACTGCCCCCCTTTTAACCTCTCTGGGAACGAGCAGGGGTAAATCTGAGCAAAGGAGGGCCCAAAACCTCTCCAGCCAGAAGTGACGAAGTAGAAAAGCACTGGGTTTCACACTCACGCCCCCGCCATGTCTCTCTGTGACTTCTGTGCTAAGGTGGGTTTCTGTTATTTTTCAGGGGAAAAGGACACAGCCACGGAAGGACCTGGATCACCCGTAAAATCCACACCTGCATCTCCAGCGCAGAGTCCAACGAAGGCAGGGACCAAGAGCCCAGCAGTTTCTCCTTCCAAGGCTTCAGAAGGTGAGTGGAGCTGGCAGTCTTCAAAAGGCACCTGTGAGGGGAGTGGGTGGTTGGTCACACACTGTAGAGAACTGTTGATAGCTGGTAAGGGTTTGTAGGGGAGGGTGGCCTTGCTCCCACAGGAAATGCTTCCTCTCGGGCAGCTCCAGGCAATCGGGACAAAATTCAGTTTGTCTTACTAGTGAGCTATGCTGATGCGACCAAAGCCTTTCCAGGCAGAGATAAAGGACTGACCCACGGCCTGCCCCTCCCCAGAAGGCTAGTTATCCTATCTGGTCCTCAGGTGATGTGGGGAAGGATCTCTTTAAAATAAAAGCTCTGCTCTGCCAGGTCCGAGACTGCATTTCTCAGGGGCATGACTTGAAGTGTTATTAGAGAGACACGACTCCAGACAATAGCAATTCTAGGCCCAACCAAACTGCCAATTTTAGTAGTTCAGAGACCCAGTTCTGTGTGTGTTTCCTTGTGTGCCAAATGCTTTCCCTTGTTACAGTTCTTTTCTGTCTAAAGGGAGTGTTGGTGGCAGCATACTTTGAAGGAGTAAGGAAATAATTTGAACCTAAGAACCAGCTGTGATTAAGGCATACTTGGTAACAATGCTGTCGTGGCCCCTCACCACCACCACGTTGCTCCACTGGGTGCCCTGAGAAACTCCACCAGAGAGGGCACCGTGCTATCCAGAGAATAGCTGGGCTTCTGGGGTCCCCTTCCTAAGTGACAGGTCACGTATGTAATTCTGGTAGCACCTCCACCCTGAGCTTCCTCTCCAAGCCAACCCCTGCCTTGCTCACAGGCCCAGCCTTGTTGGAGAAAACTCATCTGCTTGAGGCCAGAGCCCCAAGTGGATGTCCCTCCCTCCTCTCTACTGGCTGTGTGTTCATTGTGTCTCATCGTGCTGTGTTGTCAACTTGTCCACAATGTCTTCCTTTCTCTTCCCATTTGTGCCTTCATCAAAGGACTTTCCTCCGAGTCTGAATACTTATCTCTGTAGTAAGTATAGAGAGGCCACTTCCTACCTCACCTGGCACTTGCAACAGGGAAGGAGAAGCTTTCACAAGAAATCTGTTTCCCCTGAGGTTTTCTTCTTGGTTCTCAGAGTCCCACCTTTGGAAAGACTCTAGGATGTAAAATTCATCCATGTAAAACACATCTACCTGTGCTGTGCATGGACTAGGCTTCCTGTAAGGGACTTGGACACACACACAGAGGAGGGAGGGAGGGAG
>NW_004949099.1:184257-195201 GCF_000317375.1 Microtus ochrogaster
AGGGAGGGAGGGAGGGAGGGAGGGAATAAGTTCCATGAGAAGGGAGGGAGCTACATGAGAGCATAATGGTCAACAGGAATTAATCCTTGGCCCCACTTTAGAGGCCCCACCTCTAAGGAGCCTCTTCTAGAATTTTGAGCAAAGCCTGGATTCTCTCGGCCTCAGAAGCCTTGTAGATTTGTGCAGAGGACCTGACCAGTGTCTGTCTATTAGCACATGTGTGCAGGCTGCAGGAAGGAAATGCAGGGAGAGCCTGAGAAGGGCTCATGGCAGAAGGAGGACAAATCAAGAGATTCGTCAGCTCCTGAGAGGGCTAGAAAACAGGAAGAGCATGGATGGATAGAACAGCCATCCATTTGGTACCACACTCACTGTGACAAGAGTTCTGGTTCTCTCTGGTCCAAATCTGCCCACCTCATGGGTCCCACTGCACTTAAGTTGTAGAATAACAGAAGCTATAGGTACAGTTTTACATCCCACAGACGACTAGGAGTCTAGCTACTTTACACAGCATGGTGGAGATGTGCGCTGCAGGGTGGTGGGGCTCCTTGGAGCGGGCAGGACGGACTCTGGCACAGTAGCTGTGTGCTGTCCCACATGTGTGCTGTCCATTAGATGAAGGGTAACTGTTTCCAGCCGTCTGTCAATGTGCTCCAGGTCCTCTCCTGCTGCATCTCCTAATGTCAGTCCTCATCTATCTTCCGGAATCTGAATCTGTACTGACTGCAGTCCCCCTGGACTGAGCTGCAAAGAAATAGCTCCTGTTTCATGTCAGATGTTCACAGATTAATCCATTATTTCAAATAAGCCATTCAAAACACTTCAAAGGGCTGGGGAAATGGCACAATGAATGGATAGAAGTGCTTGCTGCACAGACATGTGAAATCCAACCAGGCATGGCAGTCTCTGTAATCCCAGAACTCAAGAGGCAAAGGTAGAGGAGCCCCAGGACAAACTGACTAGCTGCTCTAGCCAATTGATGAGCTCTGGATTCAATTGAGAGACCTTAACTCAATAAGTAAAATGGAGATCCATCAAAGAATACAGCTGACATCAGCTGTGGGCCTCCAAGAGGGAGTGTGTGTGTGTTAGGATAAAATGAGCAATTTTGCAGTGTGCTCACATAAGTCCATTTTTATTAATGATTGTGCTCTTTGATTTGTGAGAACTTACTAGTCCTTGATGTTGTCAGCCTCCAAGACTTGGGCAGGTTAGTTCTGTAGCATCAGATCACTATGCAATCATGGCCACAGTGAGCTAGTTCTTCTGTGCATTGGCTAGAGTTGACTGGGCTTAGCTCAACAGCTCTTCAGTCCTGTGACATCAGCCAAGACCACAAATAATCAGCTATGAGCATGAGTAGGCCAGGACTTCCAAGACAGTGTGCACACATGTCTGGTGCTTAGTAGGTACTGGAAGAAGCAGGGTTCAGTGGGGACAATGGGGTGACTGAATTGGGTCTCTGTCTCTGTGTCTCACTCTCGCTCTTCCTACCCTCCACATTTTCCACTGGTGTCATTTGACTTTATCCACGGTGGCCTATGTCTCCCAAAGCTGTCAGGCAGAAGTTTCTAGACCCTCTTAGGTCTTTGGCCTGAGCCCACCTCTGCAACACTTCCCTGCATTTTGATTGCTACAAGAGCTGTGGAGCCAACAGGGGCTGCACGAGTCTGTCAATACCAAGAGGCTCTGCACACTAGGATTTGAGCTATCACACACGCCAACAGGATATCTAGTCCCTGGAGGAACTTTGACTCTTAGCCAAGGTGAGCTAGTGAAAGGAGCATATTCTGAACCCAAGTGTCCCACTGTGCAGTCAATGGTCCTTTTATGTCAAAACGGCCTGATGACTAGATAAAAACAGGAATTTAGAGAGGTGGAGGTGTGGCTTAGTGGCAGAGTACTTACCTGACATGTGTGAGGCATGCACACACACACACACACGCACACACACACACACACACACACACGCACGCACGCACGCACACGCACGCACACTTTCTGCTTACCATCTGCTTCAGGGCCAAACATGGAGACAGACTGCATTTGCACATTCTTTCAGACACTGATGCTCTGGAATTTAAATGAGGACAGAAACTGGTGCTGAGCTCTGCTGGCCAGTCTCCTGCTCACAGAGCCTCACAAGGCTGGTTTGCTTGCTTACCCTCTGCTTCCTGCTCTGCACTTTGAGTGCCTCATGGACCAGCATGATACTCTGGCGCTGTGTCAGCACTGATCAGGAATGATACTCTCCCCAACCTTTATTGAGCCTTTCTTCGGTTTCTGCATGCAATGGTGAAGAACATTCTTTTCATTATGGACATATAAACCATGCATGGCAGTCACCAGTCCTGCATGCTCTGGGATATTGGCTAGTCTAGTTGACATTAAGTTCAGAAGCACCTTCCCAAATTCACTTCAGGCCATCCCCTTATCTCCCTTGTTGTTGTTGCCTAAGTGACAGGCCAGGCCAAAAGTCATGTGTCTGACCCAGGCTGGAAAGATGAGCATGTTCCTGGAGAGGCCAGGCATCCTCTATGGAATCTGCATCTGGCCTCACACAGAGAAATGCTCAGTCATGTTGCTGATGACCCAGAGATGGCTGCACTGAAATAAGAGAGAGTTTGTGTTCCAATGACACATGGCAATGTAAATGAGCACCCGACACTGGGGTTAGAGGAAGACCAAACATTCAAACAGATCTATTATATAATGTTGAGTTTAAGAGCACAGAGAGGAGAGAAGGGCCTTCCCCAGAGAGTAGAACCTGAGTGACCAAGTCAAAGGTAGAGAGGGAGGACCATGTCCCAACAGATGTATGGCACTGAGGTGTACTGCCGGGTCCAGCTCTGGGAACACAGAAGGAGGTGAGGGGACCGGAGCTAGGGCTACAGGAGTCAGGGCTGTGGATGTCGACAGACTCCAGTCTGGAAAGTGGAACGAATGGACGGCAGCCGCCAGTCTCCAGTACTAAAAGAGAACCCACACTCAGGCGGGTCTGGAAAGAACTTTGGCATGATGGATTGAGAAGGAATGAAAGGCCTCACTGTAAGAGCTTGCCAGGTTGTTGAGCCAGCCTGTTCTGACTGCCCCAAGCTCACCCCATCTACACAGACTGTAGTCATAAGTCACTCTGCAGCGTGGACTCTACTTCTGCAGCACAGTGCCCTCTTCCCCTATTTTTCCCATTCCCATAGAGCAGAGCATGTGCCAGTCCTTCTGATGGTGATGCTCACACACACACATGCGCGCACGCACACACTCACACACACACACACACACACACACACACATACACACACACTCACACACACACGCACGCACACACACGCATGTATACAAAATCTACACCACACAAATGCTCACCTCTCACACACTTCCCAGTTATGCTCAGCAGACACAGCACACTTGTACACACACCAACAGGCCTCTCACCATGGATGGGAAACCTGTGGAGGCAGAAGCCAGGACCTGATCCCGCACTGTGTGCCTCTCCCATTCTGAGCTGTGAAATGGGGAGGAGGGAGCCAGACAGTCTTTAAGTCACTTTCTCCATTTCAGTGTCTGCGGCACTATAGTTCCCCTCCTTCCTCTTTACACAGAGGTTTCAAAAACTACGTAGTTCGGGAGAAGAGACAGCAAGGGACCTTAGTACCTGGGGCTAAGCATGCTGCCTTTGAGTTTGGAGCCTAGTGATCCTGAGCCTTGGCAGCCACTAGAATGAAAGGACCCCTTTGGACTGTTGAGTGTATTATGGAAATGCTGGATCCCTCCTGTTTCTCCTCTTCTCCCCCTGGGAAGACACTGGTTCCCTATGTTCCCTGCTGCTGTGATGGTATGAAGACCTGTGATCATCATGTTTGGTTGGTGCAGCTGGGCTGCTTATCACAACGCTTGCACCAAGATGACTAGGACATGCAGCCCCCAGCTTCTCTCCTCCCTTGGGTGTGCCGCCTAATTCTCATTCAATGCCTGAATTATTAAGTGCTTGTTCAGAAACCAACATGTGTTTCCATATGTAGACAAGAACCCAGAGCATCTCCTGCCCAGGCAGGTGGTGTGAGGTGAGAATGCCACCCCTCCTCTGTTCCAGGACCCTTGCTCCCACCCCATGCCAGCCTGTCCACCCTTGACTCCAGACCTCCCCTAGAAGTGGTTCTGTTGACCCCTTGAACACTCACCTTCATGAAATCTTACCGGCTGGGTCTTCTGGTCTTTTCCTAGATGCCAAGAAGACAGAAGACAGCGAAGCCACCACGGAACCTGAGCCAACAAAACAGGAAGGGGTCGTGGTGAACGGGAAGGAGGAGGAGCCAAGTGCAGAAGAGGTCCTCAGCAAAGGACTGGGCCAGATGACCACCAATGCTGACACTGATGGTGACAGCTACAAGGACAAAACCGAGTCAGTTACAAGTGGCCCCTTGTCCCCAGAGGGCTCGCCCTCCAAATCACCCTCCAAAAAGAAAAAGAAATTCCGAACCCCCTCCTTCCTGAAGAAGAGCAAGAAGAAGGAGAAGGTGGAATCTTGATCTGTGGCTCCTGCTGCATCCCTGCCCTCCTTCCCTGCCCTTCTTCCAACTCTGCCCCTGGAGCACAGGGCCAACAAGGGACAGAGAAGGACCTGGGATCACACTCAGAGGGGAGCTTAGAGCCAGCCTTCCCAGAGCAGCCAGGTGTCTTGCCCACAATCACAGTTGGTTGGTGGTAGAGCCTGCCCTAAAGTTGAGCTTCCTGACTCCCATGGTCGTGCTCTGTCCTCCGTTTAACACTGCCTAGTCCTGGGCTGCCTTTGTCAGGACACCGCCTGCCAGCCTGAGCCCAGGGCAGGAAAGCCGAGCACCAGGCATGGTCATACATGCTCGCAGGCCAAGGCTTCCTCTGAGTAAACTCCATCTCTTCCCAGGACACCTGCCTCTTGTTGATGGAGCTGTCTCCACAGCAAGAAGCCATGCTTCTTCTCTTCCATTTTGGGTCCCTTCTTCCTGCTCAAAGTAACCAGGCAGACTGACCTGCTCCCCCTCCTCCCAACAGAAATTAATCTTCTATCCCCAGGCTGATGGCTTAGCTTGTACTTTTCCAAACACTAATCCTGAGCTTTTGACATGGAACCCATTGAGTGATGGATGGAAGAACCCTAAGAACTGACAGATAGAAGGCAAGCCTAGTCAGCTTAACGAGTAGACAGAGAGCCATCAATCTAAGAGCTAGGATCCTGGCCTGTCTATATTGTGCATCTCATGGGCTGCAAAATTAAACCCAACTGTAACATAAGAAAAAGTCTCATGCGTAGGGCAGGAATTCAAGGGCATCTAAATCTTGTGCTGGCATTGAGTTATGCGAGGAAGGTCAAATGCCGCTTTGGCTTTGCATAATATGCAGGCCTGCACCTGGCAGTCAGGTGTCCTTTGGCCTTCCCAAATACCTAAGAGCCCTTGCCCATAGCATCTTACTCTTGGCATCTTGACCTTGGTTCTTTGGGTCCCAACTCTGAGTCACAGAAGGTGCAGCAGAGGACAGTCAGATTCTCTCACTAACTCTCAGAGACATGCCTGGCATTCCCAACCCCTTCACTCTTGCAACCCAGACTTGGTAATAGGTACAGCTGTTATGTTAAAAGTCAACACTGGTTTTCCATATCCTCCCAAGGAGTCCTGTTGGCTGATGAGCACTTCTGCCTCTAAGACAATCCATCTTCCTTAAAGCACAGCATCTTGAAGGAGCACTTCTCCTCTTTGTCCCGATTACTGTAAAGGTATCTTTGACACCCCTTGACTAATCATTTTTCACTCTGCACACCTGCTGTCTACAGACACCATACAGGCTTTACCCTCTGTCATCCTGACTCCTCCCTTTTTCTGAAAGGAAACTGAACCCCTTCAGGGATAACTGACTTGCTGAGCAAGACCTGAAGGCTGGGTTTGAACCCAGGTCAGTCTGAGCCGAGTGCTGGCTCTTCCAAGCCGCGGTGAGTGGACAGTGGCTTTGACCCATTTAGCCATTTCTGCAACTGGTCTTGGCTGTGTGGCTTTAGCACTTGCGATGATGTTAGATCACCTGTTGTCCGCCTAAGTGATGTGGTCAGCTCCTGCTGACCAGGGGTAGTGGTAAGATCTATGTCTTTGACCACAGAGAGCTGAACCCTATGGCTACAGCAGAAAATCCCACCACCCTTGGCTGTTGTCTCTTGAGCAGATCTGAGACCCTAGTGCCGAACTGTGGTTGCTGCCCAGGTCCTGTGTTTGCTCTGCTTTCTGGCTGGGTCAAGTCTAATGATAGACAACCCAGTGCCCCTGCCTGAATGCTCAGAAGCTTCTATCTTCCTATAGGAGCTGCCTTCTTAGAAATAATTTTCACATTTATTCATTCATTTTCTCTGAATAGTCATTGACCATCCACTCATGTGAGACACTTAAAAAAAATGATGAGAGGCATCGACCCCACAGAGGTGGTGCTTGTGTGAGCTAGTGCTCAAGATGAAGTCTGTTGTTTCTGCCCGACATGCTCCCTTTTTTATCTTTATGACAGTGAGGTTTGCTAAGGTTAAAATGTCGGAGCTTTGCTGTAGTGTCATATTGGAGTCAAAGTCATGGTTCAGCTCATACTCGCCCAGCTGTTTATCCCTTGTATGTTCAGAAAACAGGCATCGATGAGCATCTGAGACATGTAGACAAGTTACAGAGCAGGCAGGGTATGCAGAGAGCCAGGACAGCAGAGACTGACCTGTGATGGGCACGGGGAAGCCTTCAGGAAAATTGATGGCTGCATTAGTTTTAAAATGAGAGGAACTTTTGGGGGGTAAGTCAGCAGAGGTGGACGGATGTGGGAGCATGGGGTTCCACATCCTGTCTTTCTGGGCCTCTTGGTATTGTCATAGTGTTACGTGAAAGGTGACAGAAGTGGTTACATCCCAGGTGGGCAAGGCTGGGTCGTAGGAAGACTTGTAGACAGTGTGGAGATCTGAATTTTACCATGTCCTGGGCATGAGGACTGCTAATTAGGGTAGAATCGTTAATAGAGTGCACTGGAGAGTCCCTTTCGTGGCCACTTGGAGGGTGTGTGTGAGACCGCTGGCTGACCTCGTGCTGTGCTCTCCCCACTGCTGCAGTGGGTTTCTAGCTCAGAATTCCTTTCATAGAATTCTTGGGGAAACCCCTGAAGTCTTTAGCGAGCTAACGATGCTAGGTTCACAGCCCCGGACCCTATTTTGCTTTGGGACGAGATCATGGAAGTATAAAGACATTTCGTCAATTTCCTTCTTCCCTCGTACATAAAGGATGTGACGTGCACAGCTCTGAGACTGTAGAAACGGCTGTGCAGGCCAGACAGGGCATCTCTCTGGTTCGCTGATGAGAAGGGCTGTTTGTAAGCTCAGAGCTTACCGGGCATCGGCTTGTTTCTCCCTGAGCCACTGGAATTGCCTCTGAGAGGAGCGTTGGTGCTACCGTGTGACCAGCCGATGAGAAAAACAAAGCGGCTTCCTGACCTCTTTCCACGTACAGGTGTGTAGGACTAGGTCGGAGAGAGGCGACCCTAGCTCCTGTGATGTCACACACTGGGGAGATGCTCTGGCTCCAGCCTGCATCTGGGCTCTTATCAGCTGACCCAAGGTCTGGTCCCTCTGGAGCCATGGCAAGGGACAGCTGCTACTTGGTAATGAGTGTGAAGTCCTTGCTCTGTGGACAGAGGATGTGAGGGACGTGGTTGAGGACCACAAGTCTCTCACAAACCCATGGTAAGGCACTGTTCTGAGCCCTCCAATCATAGACACCATGCCTAAACCTAGCCCCTGTGGGATGACAACATGGAAGATGGCGGGCGTCTAGCCTTGTGACAACAGGGCCACAGCTCCTGTTGGTGTGAGCAGAAAATGCTGTAATGGCTCTGAAAGAACCATTCACTCCTGAGTGTCCAAGTTAGACCTATGTTTGCTTAGGGACAGGACATACCCTGTGGGGGCCACTGTGCCAGGCCTTTTCATAAGTGTTAGTTTTATGTCTTAGTTCTAGGCCAAAGGTAATGAGTTCCTGACAGCTGAATGGGACTATTGAAACACTCATTCATCCCTTGCTCATTTTACACATGTGACCCCACAGATACCCCGGCTCTTGGCATAGTTACCATCCACTGTGGCCAGAGAGGGCCTAAGGCTTCTTACATTTCTTGCCACTAAGACCAATTAAACTCTCTATGACCCGCTCCCCATATAATTCAGAAACTGTGAGACCTGAGTGAAATGCTAGATATCTGCCCTCCACGCCCGTGGACAGGACAGGACACCTCACAGCTTACAGGACATGTAATAGGACATCACGCCTGCACCACGAGTGGTCTGAAACGTGTGAGTTCATAGAGGCAACTGAAGTTCTCGAACACGTCCATTTGTTTTCTGTGTGCACATCCTCTTCCTCCAATGTGAAGAGGCAGCCACAGTGACTGTGTCTGCGTGGGACTGCGTCCCAGAGCCGTGTCCAACCAGGATGCGGTGCTCTTCCTGTCAGAAATGAGGCCACATAGAGAGCTCTGTTCCCAAGGCTCTTGACTCCTCTGTCCTCACTGGGGAAGCCACCTTGTCCAGAGGTGTGAGGATTTCACACAGTGGGATATCCTTCAGCGGACAAAGCACCTTTCCTTGTCTCTGCCCTGGCAGTGCCCTTGAGGGCTGCTTTCCATGGGGACAGTTAGCAAGACTCAGTACTGCATGTCCCTAGAAAGTATGGAAGTCTTGTCCTACCTCCTTCACATATGGGTGACATTAGGATTTGCCAAATTGATACTTGTGGAGTTGTCTTCAGGATTCTCCCACAAGTTGAGTCATGTCTTCCCTTGAAGACTTGGGGCCAGAGATAAAGGAGGTTCAAGATGCCGGGAGGGCCCAGGTGCCTGATAAGGCAGAATCTTCCATGGGCCCCCAGCTCCTTCCTCACCCTCTCTGTCCCAAGCACCTGGTGAGGCTGGACCCTGAGGATACTTCCCTTGTCTCTTGGGCAGAGATGACATCACCAGAACTCAAGAAATGTTGGGAAGGACCTAAACTCTTCTTTCCTGAAAACCAACCTGTGGCCCCTTTAACATGAATCAAAGTGGCAGCTGGACCTAAGCCAGGGGGTCTCACTTGGGAAATGTCACAGAACCTTATATGATGACAATACATTTGGGGAAGCTCCAGACCCACATGTCAGTGCCATCTTGTGTCTGTGGGTCTTACTGTGGTTGGTGACTCATAGCACAAGACTGCCCTGTCTGTAAATTCCTTGAACTGCTAAAGGTCCCGAGTCCAAGGGTTAAGCAAAGTGGGTGAAACAGGCGCCTAGCAGGACCCAAGGGGTGCAGGGTCCCAGGAACCCAGGATGGCCAGGGAGTGCGGTGTCTCGTGAGTGATGTGTGGGTGGTGGTGGTGAAATGTCTGTTGGACAATCGTCACATAAGAATATGACTTATTGTCTTCCCTTGTATATAGGCTGTCTGTGTTTGGCTTTTCCTAGTTCTTTGAGGTTTTGAAGAGGGATTCCATGTAACACTGTGCTGTGACATGCCGCCCTCCCCCAAGATCATACATCATCCCCACAAACGGTTCTGCCTTTCTCTATGCTAACACATTGAGCCACTGATGTGCAGTTGGATGGTTAGGCTCTTGGGTTTTATTTTGCAATTTTATATATAATATACATATATAATATATATTTATGGGTTGGTTTTATATGGTTTTCTGTTTGAATCTATGAACAACAAAGCTTCCCTTTGATTTTCATGAGAACTTTCCAAAGGCCTTTTTCTGCTTTGGTATCTGACTGTGTTTGGGGTGGACCCTGCCCATGGGTTTCTCTGTGTGTGCTGTTATTTCACCTGCAGACCTTACCCTAGTAAACCAGATGTGCTTGACTTCCCAATGTGTGTGATCCATCTCTGTGGGCTACTTGGGGCTCCTGGGGAGGTGGAAATCAGAAAGGGGGCCCGCATGTAGAAATGTGGGTCACACAGGGAACTTTAGCCTTTTTCACATGCAGAAAGATAAACATGTTTTTGCTGAGTTCTGGTGAGGGAAGGTCAAGAAGCAGAGTCCTCTGCACCGAGAGGGACTGGGTGGGGCCAGCACAGCTGTGGAGGCTGCATTGCAGCAGATAAGAGAGACACAACAGAGAAGGCTATCCCTGCATTTGCAGGTGTGGAGGCCAGAATGGAGGCAGCTGTTAGACTGGCAGCAGCTTGGGAGAGAGAAGTCACTCCAGAAGAGGAAAGGGTGTGAGCTTGGGGTGGAGAGCAGAAGAGGAAAAGCTCCTTCTGCCCTCTCCTACCTCTGTATTTTAAAAAATGTACACAAGAGGAACTGGTGACGTAGGAGGTCCTTCTGTACATGTGTTGCTTTTATTGGTTAATGAATAATGAAGCATCTTTGGCCTGTGATAGGGCAGAGTAGAACTAGGCGAGAAAACTAAACTGAATGCTGGGAGAAAGTAGGCAGAGTCAGGGAGATGCCATGTAGCTACAAGAGGCGAAAGACTTGAGCTGCCAGGTGGAAGGAACCTTGCCGGTAGGCCACAAGCCTCATGGTAAAATATAAAATAGTAGAAATGGGTTAAGATTTAAGAGCTATCCAATAAGAAACTAGCGGCCAAGCAATGATTTAATTAATACAGTTTCTGTGTAGATATTTCAAATCTGGGTGACCAGGAATGAACAATCATGCCTCTGCCAACAAACTGCAGAGATGGCTCAGTTGGTAAAGTGTTCACCATACAAGAACAAGGACCTGGGTATGGCTGGCTGTGCCTGAAACCCTAGCATTGGGAAGGAGGAGATGGATTATTATTGGGGCTCACTGGCCAGTGAGCTCCAGGTTCAGTGAGAGGCACTGTCTCAAAAAGAAGAAGAAGAAGAAGAAGAAGAAGAAGAAGAAGAAGAAGAAGAAGAAGAAGAAGAAGAAGAAGAAGAAGAAGAAGAAGAAGA
>NW_004949099.1:195301-202658 GCF_000317375.1 Microtus ochrogaster
AAAGAAGAAGAAGAAGAAGAAGAAGAAGAAGAAGAAGAAGAAGAAGAAGAAGAAGAAGAAGAAGAAGAAGAAGAAGAAGAAGAAGAAGAGGAGGAGGAGGAAAGTGATTGAGGAATATGCCGTGTCCTCCTCATGTTTCCCCTGAAGTTACTAGACATGCAGAAGGGGGAGCAGAGTGCCCCCTACTTACTAGAAATATGAAAGATGACGGGGCATCTCCAGTGCAAGCAAGGAGCTAGGGTCTACGGCATCTCACTAAGCCTTTGATTAAGATATCTACCATGTTTTAAAGCAGACTGAAAAAAAGTAAGATAGGTCTAGACATGAGTCCCAGAGCCACCTAAGAATACCTGCGGCTGGGCCTAACATGATTGGAAAATCAGTATAAATAACCCAGTAATTACAACAAGTTAGTGAGTAATTAAATATACACCCTAAGGCTAATGTCTCATCTAAAAACCAAATGCAAATGTTTTAAAAATAGTTATTGGAGTAAACATAAATAATAACTCAGAGGAGAATAGAGGTAAAACATGCTAAGTTTCTCATTGAAAAGAGAGGTTTAATACATTATTTCAGTTTTTAAATGGTTAGAAGAGCATTGCATTAATTCACCTCAACCTATAAGTTAAGGAAGCACAAACATGAGTCCATGGCAATGATTAGCTTAGAGGTAACATAAAAATTTAAAGATGATTTTTTTCTAAAAGACTATATAGCTTCCAAATCATAAAAGATAAAAATAACTATGAAAAATGAATCAGTGTGCTAGGGAGAGGGCTCAGTGGTGAAGTGTCTGCCAGGCAAGCACTAAGATCTGAGTTCAAGCCCCGGCACATACACTAAAATCCAAGGGTGACAGTATACCTCTGTAGCCCCAGTGCTAGGAGGTGGAGACTCATAGCAGCCTCACTGAGTCCGTGAGCTCCTGGTTCAGTGAGAGACTTGTCTCAAAAATAAAGATGGAGGTGATGGAGGAATACACCCAGTGCACACTGCTGGACTCCCTGCATGTACCTGTGTACATACTCTACACGTGCATGCAAACAACACACATCACATACCTATGCACAATAAACACATATATATGCACATGCATGCACACACAGGTGCATACACATGTATGCACGCACACAAGCATACACACACACACACACACACACCACCACCACCATCAACAACAGCAACAAAACCCCCAGTATGTGCTTGAGAACATAAGATAAGAGCCATTTCTTGTTGGAAACAAAGTCAGGAAGAAAAGTGGAGTGACGTCTTTAAAGGACGGGGGACAAGCTCAGACCTAGAAGTTCATCCTAATGTAAGCGCTCTCAGAACTAAAGGAGGGCAGGGGCTCAGTGGGCAGAGGCTCTGGCCTCCAGGACTGAGGAACTGAGTTCCATCCCTGAGACCCGCATGGTGAGAGGAGAGGTGTCTGATCTCCACCTGTGCACTGTGGGACTCCACCCATAAAACAAACAAATGCAAAAAAGAAAGATGATGGCTTTTACTTTTTAATGAAGATAAAATAAATAGGAATGTGAAAACATGGAGAATTCACAACTTTAAATGGGAGGTTCTGTGCCTCCTCACCTCCACACCAACTAGATAAAATATACATAAATATGTGCATACTCATGCGCACATGCACATGTGTGTCTGTATGTGCGTGTGTGAATATAGTAGGTTTGATTAATGTAACAATAAAAACGTATTGGTTTAGTGGACATGAAAATAGCCTATAAACAGAATATACATTCATTTAAAATGGCTGTGGAGTCATTATTTAAAAAAAAAAAGGAAAGAAAGAAAAAGAAAAGAAAAAGGACCAGCCACCAGGTAACAACTACTTTGCGGGGCCACCAATCCGTTAAATTCATGACCACTACCCAAGATGACCACCGGATGGCAGCAGCTCCTCGCTTTCCTGGGGTTTTGTCCTTACTCCACCACTTCCAGCAGCACTATCATGCTGTCCTGTACAGCTTCTCTCTTTTTCTCTTTAGCAAAAGGACTAACTGAAAACAATGAGCTTCCTCACTCACCTAAGATCTCAGAACAGACCTGAACACCACACACTACCTAGTACCTATGTGGGGGCAGTCACCCCAATGGCTCCAGCTCAACCTAGACATGGTACAGATCACTACACAGGAGCCAGGGCCATTCATGGTATGAGGTGAGCCCTTAGGTCACCTGGGTCCAGCTTTAGCTTCCTCATCTGTAAAATGGAGAAATAATACCTGAGGTAATCAGAACATGGGGACCCGGGACAGAGACCCCATTGTTGCCCAAAGAGAGGCCAGGTCACCCTCTGAGAGTTCCCGAAAAGGCAATCTTTCCAAAGCTTGGCCACATACTTGCAGGGGAAATGCTTTGTCAGAAGGAGGGAAGAAGACAGCGTCCCCTGCCCTACCTGGTGCAGGCCAGACAAACCAGCAGGAGAAGATCCAAACCCGGTGCTTAAATTGATCTACACACACCAGGAGTCACAGCAGTGGACGTGGATCCTGGTCACAAACTTCATGTTCAGCCATCTAGATCGACTCTGCTGCTGGCTGGGGGTGGGTGACCAGCACGGGTGGGGACAAGGCTGGCCCTTGACTCTGTTGTCACTGCCCTTCCTGTGCTCCTCCTTGGAGTGCCACGAAAATACCCATCACATCACCCAGGTGACCCAGCTCTCCCGTCCACTTTCTTTCCCACTGATTGTATTTGGGGATGCTACTTCTGGTGGCACATAGGAAGGTCCCTGCATCCTGCTGGTTGGCCATGTGCCAACACTGTGGTTGTTTCTGGGAGACTGTTGGGGTAGGGTGCAGTTTTCCTCTCTCCCACTGTGGGCAGTAGTGTTTGTTGGCATGGCCTCTTGTTCTGGGCCTGTGGACTTGCTGTCCTGCCTGTGAATAGCATCCAGACCCACCTGCTCAGCTTGGAATACAGGTAGGATCTGGCCTCTTCTTTCCCTTCCTTCCTTCCTCCTTCCTTCCTTCCTTCCTTCCTTCCTTCCTTCCTTCTTTCCTCCCTCCCTCTCTCCTCCCTCCCTGCCTCCTCCCTCCCTCCCTTCCTTCTTTCCCTTATTTCTTTCTTTTTCTCCTTCCTTTCCTTTTACTTTTTCATTTGATTGTTTTGTTTTTTGTTTTCCAAGATGGGGTTTCTTTGTATAGCCCTGGCTGTCCTGGAGCTCACTCTGTAGATCAGGCTGGCCTCAAAATCAGAAATCCACCTGCCTCTGCCTCTGCCTCTGCCTCTGCCTCTGTGTACTGGGATTAAAAGTGAGTACCACCACTACCTGGCTTTTTTTGTTTCGTTATCTATTCTTGAGTCAGACTCTCTCTGTGCAGCTCTAGCTGTCCTTGTTCACCCTGCTCTGCTTCCCAAGAGCCAATGTTACAGGCCTGTGCCTCCACACCCATCCTTGGCACCAGCACGAACGGCCGCAGAGCAGCGGAGCAGAAGAGCTGCGGGACAGCATAGCATCGCTCACCCACTGCCCCTCCTCCAGTCTGCAGATGAGGTGCAGAGGTGTATGCTCCTCGCTCTCATCCCTGATCCGAACTTCTGTAGGTTCTCAGCCTTCTGGGATAAAGAAGGGGCTAAATGCCCATGGTCACAAATCCTGGCATGCCTGCCCTCATAGGAGAGCCCTCCTGCGTTTGGGTACACAGTGCTGCTGTGAGGTGCCCCCTGTCTCAGTTGGGAGTGGGGATGCTGTCAGGGAAAGGCCGAGGGAGCTCTGGAGCCAAGCTGGATTCAAGTCGCAGAACTGTCATTTACTGGCTACCTGGCCTCTCTGTGTCCTCCTGTATAGCAAAGCTAACAGTAGCCGGAAGTTTTTCTGTCTCACTGGGTCCTGCCGGGTCCAGTTTCTCTCCTGCCCACTGGTTCCGCAATTGCCTATAAAATAATCATTCAGAAGCTTAATGTTAGTTATAATTGCTTGGCCAATGGCTCAGGTTTCTTACTGGCTAGCTCTTACATATAAATGAACCCATTTCTAATAATTTGTGTTTCACCATGTGGCCTCGTGGTGTTGCCTGTTCTCTGGTACATTGTGGCTCTGGTGGTTCACTGGAATCTCTCTCAACCTTGCCTTTCTTCATATGTATCTCTATATGGATTTCCCACCTAGCTAGATTCTGTCCTGCCATAGGCCAAAGCAGCTTTTATTCATCAACCAATAAAAGCAACACATATCACAGGGTAGAGAAGGACATCCCACATCAGTGGTTCCCTCTCACCGGGAGTCTCCTCTACTGAACATACTGAGCTATGCTGAGATAAGAAATATATTAGCTATTGTTATTATCACCACCAGCACCCCTGGGTGTACATCAGCAAGGGCTTAAAAGAAAAATAAAGGAGTTGGGGAGCCCTGTTGGTCATTAAGTTTCCCCTGTTTGAGTGTGGCCCCAACCCTGCACATTAACCACGAAACAACTTTTGAAAACCCGTGCTTCCCGCCTTCAATTCTCACTAGATATGGGGTATTCAAAGGGCAGCCATTTGTCTTGCAGAAAACTGGCAGGTGCTCCTATGCCCAGTGAATGGGCAAACTTTGATACCATGTTCAGGAGAACATCGGTGTCCTTCTAGGACTTACTGCACTGCCTCCAGGGGGCGCACTCACCCACTAATCCAGAAATGCCCCTAAGGACTGCTTGTTTCACACACCTCTCCCTGTGGCGTGCCTTCCAAGGATATTTTTGAATCTGGCCTTAACTGCCTAGCAAGCCCCACCTGCTGGGCTCAGAACACCAAGCAGGGTCCTATGCCCCATGCACCTACCCTTCGCCTGACCCTCCAGTGCAACCAAGTCTCCATTGGAGCTGCCTCCTCCAAGTGACCGTGGAGGAGCGAGGAAGTCCCAGCTTCCTCTCAGATTACTGTCCCTCTTTTCAACAGCAAAGGAAGGAACAACTTCCATCCCATCCCACCTCCACCCCCTGAATAACATTCCTCCATCCCTGGGGAGGGCAGCAAGCACACAGCAGAACAGTATTTTGAAAATGACTGTTGTTGCTGACCAGATTGAAGTTAGAATGAGTTGGCTTTCCTAGACGGAAGGTTTCGGAAGCCACTGTGGGGGTTTCCAAAGGAACACGATAACATTTTAATCTAGGACAATCTCTGCTGTTCCGCACATGCTATCAGGTCCCCAGAAATCTTGACTAAGCCTTGTGTAAGCACTAGTGACCAGTAAATGGGGCTGTGGTATCACAGCCTGGGAGCTTGCCGGGAAGGTAGGGTGGCCTCCAGGGACAGGAATTCTGCCTCCTCCCACCCTTACAGTTTAGTTCTGTGTGAGTGAACTCTCCAAGGGACTCCGGCAATCGGTGCCATTAGAGTTCCTTACCCATCTAGGAGCCCTGGCTGGCAGCCTGCTGGCCAGCCAGCCTCCCTCCCAGCTCACAGTGCCAGTCATGAGGACTGCAAAACAGGTGCTCAGTCCTCCTGAAGCAGGGCGGTCCTCACACACCTTCACCTGCCGGTACCTCACAAGGCTCTAGTTTTCACGATTTCAAGATTTTTTATTTTTGCGAGTGTTCATGGTACATATGTGTCTGTGTACATGTAGATGTGTGTACCTGTGCATTCATTCATGGAGGCCAGAAGAAGACATCAGTGAGCTCCTGGGACATTGTCTGTCTTTACCTATGAGGCAGGGTCTCTCTGAGCCTCAGCTGGGCTGAAATTCCAGCCATCCTCCTGCCCCACTTGGAGCTGGGGTTCAGGCTTTTAGGAGGATGTCCAGCTTGTTATATAGGTGCTGGGATCCAAGCCCCAATCTCTATGATTACATTAGCAAGAGTTCTTACCTGTTGAGCCCTTTCTCCAGCCCCCATTTCTCCCATTTAAAAAATGGGATGACACCTTCTCTATTTGGAGGCAGAAAGTGCACATGCCTTGGTGCACATGTGGAGGTCAGAGGCCAACCTGCCGGAGCTGGTCCCTTTCACCACATGGGTCCTGAGGATAGATCTAAGGCCACCAGGTTTGAAGGCAAAGTGCCTTTACCCACTGGGCCATCTTGCCAGACCAAGTTTTATCATTTTTAACAGTGAATCCAGGTACAGGACCTGACATAAGAACGCACTGACAGGGTTGCGGCTGGACCCCACGGAATGCCTAGTTCAGAGTCAGTGTTGGCTCCTAGGGAGCTGAGGTGCCTGGCCATGGTGACGAGCATGGCTTCCTCCTTCTTGGGGTGTGTGTGTAATTACTGTATCCTGGAGATTCCAGATGTTTAGATGAAAGGAGGCTCAGTCTGTCATTACATGTCTTCTTCTTATCGTGGCTTTGAAGTCTGTTTTCGCAGGACTTGATGGTTGGTCCTGAGGTCTGACCACTGTGACCACCCTCACCCTGGGGCACCCTTAGGCTTCCCAGGTTAATTTTCCTTCAGGTAGCAGAGGGGACTCTGGGAGGAAGCCGGCTGTCCGCATCCACCCTGAGCAGTTAGAGTGCACTGTCTGGAGTCCTCTATGCTCTCTTCGGGGAAGACAGTCTTGGGTGCCTCCCATTGCATTGCTCCTTGGGAATGAAGATCCTCAGGCAAGATGACACCAGTCAGTACACAGGCGTGGACCATTGTTTTTGGAAGAACTGGTGTGTCTTGTCACAACTGAGGAAACAACGGTAGTTGGGGGAGGGGGTCTCAAGACAAACTTCTCCCTCACAATTACAGGGCAGAATGAGTCGTTAGAGATGATTCACAATGACTCCTGTGCCTTACAGATAAATACACGGGCCTGCGTGACCTCCTGCTCTTATCCCCAAAGCCTCTGGGCATAAATAAAACAACAACATCAACAACAACAACCCAGCACTTGCCACCCAGAAGACTGCGTCTTCCCAACAATGAGACCACTGTCTCTTCCATGACAGGAAAGACATCCATGACTCTGGGCCCCGACCTCTGAGTCACTATGGGCTCAGGTTGGTCACTGGAGCAAAGAAAGAGGAACTAGTCATCAGATTTCAGGAAAAGCCAGGCCCAACTTGCTACAGCAGGTGAGCATCTCAGGCCTACAGTTGTCCCCAGCTTTCTAGCCATGACGGGAAGCTCTGAGGTACAAAGGAGGCTGAGGTGTGAGAAGAGCTTTGCAAACACGGGGTCATCTCAGGGTGACGAGTGTTGCTACCCAGAATCCACTCTAACTCTCTCAGAGGCAGGATGGATGCTGTTACCCAGAATCCACTCTAACTCTCTCAGAGGCAGGATGGATGCTGTTACCCAGAATTCTCTCTAACTCTCTCAGAGGCAGAATGGATGCTGTTACCCAGAATCCTCTCTAACTCTCTCAGAGGCAAAATGGATGCTGTTACCCAGAATCCTCTCTAACTCTCTCAGAGACAG
>NW_004949099.1:202758-219946 GCF_000317375.1 Microtus ochrogaster
GCAAAATGGATGCTGTTACCCAGAATCCTCTCTAACTCTCTCAGAGACAGAATGGATGCTGTTACCCAGAATCCTCTCTAACTCTCTCAGAGGCAGGATGGATGCTGTTACCCAGAATGCTTTTCCAGTTCTCTAGAGATGAGGTAGTTGTTATTACTCAAAATGCACTCTGTGTTCTCAAAGGCAGGATGGATATTGCCACCCAAAATGCCCCTGTCTGTGTCTTTCCAAAAGCGGAATGGAGACTGATACCCAGAATTCTCTGCGTTCTATCTGTGCTTATGAGAAGATGAACGAGATACCCAGATTCCAGGGAGGACTTTCTTGAATATTTCACCTGCTGACTTTCGCCAAATTTAAAATTCTATCTTTTCATTCACCGTGTATCATTCAGTCCCTTTGCTTACCTCTCTGTTTAAGACCTTTATTAAGACCTCTATGTGCACGTGTATGGGTATGTGAGCGCAGGCGTGGGGAGAGGCGTGGCCAGAGGGTGTTGGATCCTCCAGAGCTGTAGCTACAGATCATTGTGAGCCACCAGCCCTGGGTCTTCTGCAAAAGCAGCAAATGCTCTTAACCACTGAGCCATCTCTCTAGCCCTGGTGTCTAGTTTTTAAGAACCTCCTCTGAAGTGCAGATTGACCTCCCGGCAGTCATGCCAAGTCCTCTTCCTAGGCACTGGCTGGGAGACCCACCTGCAAGAAACTGGGTGGGGTCTGTACAAAGAACTACATAAGCCCTCCGGCCTGGAGAGGGGGCTTGTGGTGCCAGGGAGAGGTAAGCCTGCCAGGCCAAGGTCAGGACATCTGTTTGCCACACTGAAAAGCCAAATTGTTTCCCCTTCAAAAGGTACATTTGAGTCTGAACTACTTCAGCCAATGGCCTGGTATTCAGAGTCCTAGCAGATGCAGCTGGGCAGAGCAACGACGTGTGGGATACATGTGACCCTAATGTAGTAAGCAGTGGTGTCTGTAATACCCTGTACAGCACAAGGGGAACACAGACCCCACCAGACCCAGAAGAGGAGGCATGTGCAGGTGGGGGCAGAGCCAGGGTAGTGTCGGGAACTCCTGAGGCTGCTGGACAGGGAAAGAAGGGTCCTCTCTAGAGCATTTGTGGGGAGCACAACCATGCTAACCCAGAACTTTCATCACGGCACATTATTTAAAGCCACCCACGTTGTGGCTGTGACAGCAAGCTGAGGAAGTCTGCACATGCACACGCGTGCACACACACACACACACACACACACACCTCCACACTCCACACCCTGCACAACTACTAGCTTCCATCTTGGAGTCCACAGATGAAATAGGACAGGGGTCCTCTCGCTTCTGTGGATGAATGGTTCTGAGGGCAGGGAAGCAGCATTCATCCAGCTAGTACCTGTTGGGTCCATTCTGTGCTAGGGTTGGGAGATGAGCAGGACCCAGCTCTCAGGGAGGGCTGTCCATACCTCAAAGGCAAGGTGGGCACAGGCTGAAGCCTGGAGTAGCAGATTCTACGGCCACCTCTGGGCCGAGGGCTAGACTTCGAAGTCTAAAGGTGTCTCACAAAGTCAGAAAGGCAATCAGCTACATGACAAATGACAGTGGTTGGTGTCTTGAGTGTTCCCCAGGGGCCGTGTCCTAACGACTTGGCCATGGTGCTGGTGCAAAGTGGTGGAGTCTCTAAGTAGAGGGATCATTAGAGAAAGTTACATCACTGGCGTGTGTCATTGCTGGGGATAGTGGTACCCAGACCATCTTCCTTCTCTCTCTTTTGGCTCCTGGACCATAACGAAGCAAACATCCTTGTCTTTTGGCTACCTGCACTCTCGCCAGAATCTTCTGTGACTCCAACAATGCCAGAGCACCAGGGCCAAGCATGCACGACTAGACCTCGAAGGCTGAGCCGTGGGAAATGTCTTCCGTTCTCAAGTTCGTGATGGTGGCTATTCTGTCAATGTGGTGGAAGGCTGACGCACACAACTGACATTTAGGCTGTTCTCTACCCTGCATATAAGTGCTTTCTACTTGCTTGCAATCCCCTAGCCTATGGATCACTCTCTTTGTTTGCTGTAAGGTTTAGTGCAGGGCACCTACTATACTAAGATAGAATGCAATGGCGTATTTTAATGCTTCTATAGAAAATTAGAGGCTAGCTTGGGAAGAATTGCCATTATTTTCTGTGCCATACATTAAGCCAAGGCCAAAAGACAGCAGGGCCTCAGAGGCAGACACTAAATGCCCTCTCCTTCGAGGAAATTAGTCTTTTAGTGATGTGGGAGTGATTTCTTATTAATAAAGAAACTGCCTAGATCCATTTGATAGGCCAACCCTTAGGTAGGTGGAGTAACCAGAACAGAATGCTGGGAGAAAGAAGCTGAGTCAGGGAGTCGCCATGGTTCTCCCACTCCAGACAGACACAGGTTAAGATCATTTCTGGTAAGCCAGCTCGTGGGCTACAGCAGATTATTAGAAATGGGCTAGTCCAGGTGCGAGAGCTAGCCTAGAAGAGGCTAGATAGAAATGGGCCAAGCAGTGTTTAAAAGAATACAATTTCCGTGTAATTATTTCGGGTGTAAAGCTAGCAGGGTGGCAGGACGCAGCCCGCCGCTTATTACAACATTTTAGTCTTTTCAGTTAATTTTTGTTTTATTAGGGCACATTGTTTCAAGCATCAAATCGGTCTGATAGACTGAAATACCATTTCCTGCGCCATTTTCATGAGACCGCACATCTCTGTGTTTCTAACTGGTGTGTGAGGGCTGCCGTCTTCTCCTTGAGCCACAGACTTCCTGTGGTGGTTGATGGGAATCTGTCTCTCTTCTTCCATCTCTGTATCTTCACTTCCTGTCTGCTCCCTCCATGTAATTATTACAGTCCTGGGCAGATCAGTGCTCTGTTTACATCGTCATGCCTGGACAAACAGGAGTCACGGCCTAGCCTTGCTCAACGGGGAGGTTTTGTTTTTATCTATAGCTAATGATTGTCTTCCTTATTGACTTATTGTATGTACCTATTTTAACCTTCCAGAAGTTACTCAGAATAATTTTCCATAAAAACTATGAGAATCATGAACCTTTTCTCTTTAGAGTTGTCATCTATTTTGCCATAGTAATAGAAAGCTGATTGACACAACCTTTGTGTCTCTAGTGTTGCTACTAAAAGATGATTCCAATTCCTCTTTGTTTTTATCCAATATTCTCTCTCTCTCTCTGCAAGCTTGTAGGATCTTGATGTTCCCCTTACAGTTACCCTGAAATTGCATAATGGTGAGTCTTCATCTGGCTTTACTTTGAATCAACCTGCTGAGACCCAGAAGGCCCTGTGAGTCTGGACAGCCATGTCCTTTGCTTCTGGGAAATTTCCCGAATCTGTTGTTGATTTCCTGTTCTTGTCAGTCTTCGCTGTCCTCTTTAAATTGCTTCTGGTTGTATTTTGGGTCTCTTAATTTCTTCTATTTGCCCTCTGGTTTTGGTTTGCTGTCTTTCCTGCTTTCTGTTTCTTTTGTTGTGTTTTCCAGAAAATTTCTCCCAAGGTGACTTCAAGTGTTCCTTCTGAGTTCTCATTTCTACCATCATATTTTAAACTCATCCGTTGTTCTGTGGTTGTCATGGTGATGTCCCTCACAACCACCTATAAACCCAGGGAATCTGATGTCCTCTTCTGGTCTCCATGGGTACACACACACGCACACACACACACACACACACACACACACACACACACACGCACACGCACACACACACATACACTGAAAATATTTTTCTATACAAAAGATTCAGCCTTACCCAATCTTCTAATTTTATTGTCCACTCCCCATTCCACTTTTCAGTTTCAACATTTTATAGTTTTTGAAGCTTCTTATTCATCCTACCCTTGTGAGTATTTTATTTCTTTTTAAAATCACATACATGTCAAGTAAGACATAGATATATTCAGTCAGGCATCTTAAACCTGGAGGTTCTTGTAGCTAATTTCTAACTCCAATTATAGCCAACATTTATCAATTAATTTTTAATGATTTGTTTTTATTTTAGTGTTCTACACGCGTACGAGACCAGAAGAGGTCACCAGATCCCTAGAACTGGAGTCACATGTGATTGTGAGCCACCGTGTAGGTGCTAAGATCTGAATCCTGGTCCTCTGCACTCTGATCTAAGCTGTCTCTCCAGTCCTTCATGTTGATTGTCGATCAGCATCCCATGGTCATCCACCCCCATCCTAACCACTTCAATCCTCTTGCCAATCTCAGGAGGAAAGTATCACTGTGACTCTATAGGAAGCTAAGGCAGGCAGAAGATGTATACTTGTACAAAGTCTTCCATCTAGGAAAGAAAGAAGAAGCCTTGGGGTCTGAGCCCGGGAATTTAACCCCACACCTGCACCATCTCATCTAAGAAATGTTATAATTCCTCTCTTTTCTTCTATAATTTGATTACCAAAAGGCAAAGAACATGACAGGATTCCCTTCCACACCTCTCATTCAGTCAAATACCATTGTTTAGCAAAGTCCCTGTGTCAGGGTCTACAGTTCCCATTCAACCCTCGGCATCTTTAGGTGGTGGCTACTAATCAATCACCACATTGGGCTGGCAAGATGGCTCAGTGGAGAAAGGTGCTTGCTACCAAGCCCAACAACCTGAGTTCGATCCCTAAAACCTACTTGGTGGGTGCAGAGGGAGGCCAGACTCTCAAACACTGTCTTGTTACATCCACATTTGTGCTGTGGTGTGCCTCCACTCACCCCACTGCTCACACAGTAAACAACTGTGGTTTTAATGTATATATTACCACCGAGGCTCAGGAGCCTTGAGGAGTTTGCCAAGGTTCTTGAAGCAACTGGAAGAGACAAAATTCAAGCTAAAGACCATGTGACTTCAAAGCCAAGGAGATCCTGCACTATGCTCAGACTCTTGGGAAATGTTGCCAAAAAGGGGTAGAGCAAAGTGTGTCTCCACTCCACGTCTAAGCACTTATCAAAGGAAACACCTCGTGGCTCTTCGCTTTGGCTTCCATCTTCAGGGATCCAATTACACATGGTAGAGGACCCTCCTTTGTCCGTGTCCACATCAGTGATCTTCTCTTTAACCCTTTTAAATACTTTAATTTAGGGCTGATATTCTCTCATTTTAATCTAATGACACTCTCATTTATTTTTCAGAGTGTCTATTTATCTTCATTTCTGTTATGCCATTTTAAAAGTTTTTAAATTTGTGTGTGTGTGTCTGTTGTGTGTGTGTGTGTGTGTCTGTATGTATGTTCATGTGAATTTATGTCATGTGTATGCAGGTGTCCTTGGAGGCCAGAAGAGGGTATTGGATCCCCTGGACATTGGGTTACAAACACTAGTGAGAAATCCAGCATAGGTGCTGGGGACCAAACTCAGGTCCTCTGCAAGAGCACCAAGTGCATCCCAGGAGCACATCTAGGTATCTCTGCTGCATTCGGTCACTGGTTGGGAGTCGATGGATTTAGGGAACAGAGTGGGGCCCATGTTCCATCACACCGCCTGTGAGCAGAGATCCAAAGGATGCTTCTTGTGGAAGCCACACTTCCTCTGCTCTACACTTCTAAAAATATTGTATTTTAGCATGACATTTTTTGTGCATGATGATAGTTTAGCAGGATATAGAATTCTAGATTCAAATTAGTGTTCCCTTAGAACCTTAAAGGGTTAAATCCATTGTCTTGGTTTGGAGAGATTGCTCAGTAGTTAAGAGTGTATATTGCTCTTGCAGAGGACCCAACTTCAGTTTCCAGCATCCACACTGGGTGGCCCACAACTGCCTATAATTCTGGTTCCAGGGGATCTGACACACTCCTTTGACCTCCCACACATGTGTACATATACACACAGGGACTCATACATACGCATAATAAGTAAAAACAAATGTTTAAGTCCACTATCTTCTAGAATCCAGTTTCTGATAAGAGGTCTGATATCAACCTGACTTCTGATTTCAAGGAATATCTCTGTGTGTGTCTGTTTTTCTGTCTCTCTGCTTCCAGATACACTCTACCTTTTAACTGTAGAAGTATGTAAAGATGTTTATGATTGACAGAACTATCTGAACTTCGTGTGCGTGGCAAGTGGAAGCCAGAGGACAACGCTGAGCGTCTGCTTTGCCACTCTCCATGTCACCCACTTGAGACGAGGTCTCTCGCCCAACCTGGAGCTTTCTTCTTTCTGGCTGGGTGGGCAGCCAGCAAGCCTCTGAGATCTTCCTGCCTCTGCTTCCCCCAACACTGCAGCTACAGGTGTGTGTGCCCACACCCGGCTTTAACATGGGTGCTGGGATGCAAGCATGGGTCCTCAGGCTTCTGTTGCACACTCACCTTCTTATCTCCCTGAGCCATCTCTCCAGCCAGGGCTTTCTGATGGAAAACTGATTTTCCATTCCCTGGAAAGTGCTTCCCATCCTGCAGCTGATGCACTTCCTGTTTCCCTGCTGGGGAACTTAGCTGGATAACTGATTGTCTGGACCAATTCTTTAAGCTGTCCTTCTGTTCCCGTGGGTCTCCTCGTGCCTTATGTTCTGGGATATCCTTCTGGCTTAATCTTTTAACTGTTCTTCTAATATTTCTTAGGCATGTCCCTGCTGTCCCATCTATGGACACTGTGCTCTTGTTTTTGTCTGCATCCTCACAACATCTCAACAGGATCCCAATCAAAGGCTTGGATTTGCTTGAGTTGCGAGGCCTCTTTCCATGCACCGTGTTTGTGCACCTGTCATCTCGTTCACAGGGTGTTGGGCTCCTCCCTGTAGATTGTCCCGTCATCTGTAATGACAGAGGACAGTTTTGGTCCTCCTCCAGAGCCACCATAGGGTCCCTCCCTGGGAGTGTCTGTTTCCCTCCCCCAGGTTCTCCAGTGAGCGCATGCTGGCCAGAGAACTGCAGTGTTAGCGGGTAGGCAGCGAGCTGGCATGTAGACTGCCAGCTTGAGGCTGGGGTTCTCACATGTGCACACAAACAGCTTCGATCTCAAGGGCTCCCACTCTGGGGATCCTCTGGGCCTCAGATGTAAGTTCAGTGTCTCCTAAGGAGAGGCCTGCTGTAGGGGGCCTGCGGGGACAGCTGGGCTCCCTGTAGACAGTTTCCTAGTGACTCTGCTGTAAGGCAAGGTGGGGCCGCTTCAGATGAACCCCTTCAGCTAGGCTCTCTCACACACCTCTCTCCTTTCTACCTGTCAACTGTGACCTGTCATGGGGAGCTCTGCTTTCTCCTTTGCTGCTGTTTCCTGTTCATCTGGGATTACCCCTCTAATGTGTATGTCTGTACAGGAGTGCACATCTTCCGGGCACACATGGAGGCCACAGTTAACATTGGGTGCCTATCTTCTCACTCTTCATCTTGGTCTCTCACCGACCCTGAGCTTCACTGATTGGCTAGTACGGCTGGCCAGCGAGCCTCTGAGATCCACCTGACTCTACCTCCATAGAACACGGGTTGTGAACACATGCTGCCACACCTGGCTTTCATCCAGCATAAAATCATCTCCCAGATATGAACCTGGGTCTTCACTTTACCCACTGAGCCACCTTCCCAGTCCCTACTCACATCCAACACACTTCCTTTTCATTAAAAGAAATGTTTTGAAGCCTGACGTACTGGCACACGCCTGCCGTCCCAGCACTTGGGAGTCGGAGGCAAGGAGGATCAGAAGTTCAAGGTCATCTTTAGCTCACAGCAAGTTCAAGACTTACTCGAATTACATGAGAGCCTGTCTCAAAAAAACAAACCCAAGGCAACATAAAAACAGCCAAAAAAGTAAGAGAGCAAAGAAATATGTTGGACCCTCTCCCCTACCAATGGTCTCTTCCCCAGTTCTTCTATAGTACAAGATTATTTTTGCTGTGATTTTCCTGGACTCTCGGGTAGAAAGGATAAAAACTGACACACTGAACTCTACAGCCTGGCTCGATCCACAGCACTTAGAGTGAGGCTCCTGCTGCCTCACAGGTTCACACCCTCTCAACCGTGCATCCTCTGTCCTCCCTGAAGTCTGCTTCCTCTCTCTGGCACCCTGGAGCACAGGTGTGAGGGGCGTTGTGCTCCCCGACGCTGGTTTCAGACTGAACGTCCATCCCATTCCTAGACTCTCACGACTCGACCCTTCACTCCTGCGCAGCATCACCTCCCACCTGAACTGACTCCTCCATGACTGTAGGACCTTAGCAGCTGGCCCTCACTGTCCCCGGCACCCTGTGACTCAAGTCTTCACCATGTCTCTTCCTGTAATCGGGGCCCTCGTGGTTACTCGTTCCTGGAGCCATACCCTTGATCTTGTCATTACCAACATTACCAATTTCAAGCACCCATTCAGACCATTCTGTGTAATCACTTCACTTCTGGAACCCAAACACCAGCAGTTCCAACCAGCTCTGTGGTAACCTAAAAAATAGCACGAGAGAGGTCACACCATACAACAGGACTCACGTGGAGGTTTATTGGAAGAGGAGAGAGGAGGCCAGAGAGTAACAGAAGAGAGACAGGGAGGGGGAAGGAAAAAGAGGGAGGGAGAGACCCACCTTTTAAAATGGAACGCAGTGAATGTGCACAGGAGCTGTTCTTAGTGACTGCAGCTGAGGACGGATATTGTCAGGACCCCAAAGGGCAGGCCGGTACAGATGCCTGAACACTAACAAGCGTGTCCTGGGTTCGAGGCACTCGGGACTCACACCGCATGTGTCCTCACTCTCGTCACCATGCTTGCCGTCATCAGCCAGCAGTCCAGGCCGCTGAGCCTGCAGGAGGTGGACAATCGTCTCCAGCTCGAGCTGCAGGTTCGCTACGCCAGGATGGAGGTGGATGAACTGGGCAAAGTGCTGATGCCCACCTAGGTTAAGAATAGGCCCAGCAGCATTTCATGGGATGGCCTTGACTCAGGGACATTTTACACCCTGATCCTCAATGTCCCAGATGCTCCCAAGTTCAAGATGGCAGCCTTCCCGTATGCAAAAAGTGTCACCTGAGAGCCCAGATGGCGGCACGTGTTACCAGGCAGAGTGGGACGACTGTGTTCCCAAGCTGTACGAGCAGCTGTCTGGGAAGTAGGGGAGCCGTGGAGGCCGGCGGCCCTGGGGATCCCCACCATTGCTTCTACATATGAGTGACAGCTGCGAAGCTTGGTCTACCTGTGGTTCTAGCAGGGGAAGCAGGGCCTGCCCCTGACACTTTGTCTGGCTTTGGGGAACCTAATCCTCATATTGCATTGCTTTGCCCAGCCTTAATATCAAGGGGAGGAGCTTAGTCCTTCCTTTACTTGCTATGCCATGCTTTGTTGACACCCATGGGAGGCCTGCCCCTTTCTGAACAGAAACAGAGTGGACTGGGGATGGTGGGCAGAGGGGAGGAAGGGGGAGGGGATGGGAGGAGAGGAGGGAGAAGAAACTGCTGTCAGGATGTAAAATCAGCAAATACATTTAATTAATTTAAAAAATGAACAAAAAGCAAAGCAAACAAAACAAGTGAGTTTCTCTGGAGCTGAAAAGGTGGTTGCAGGCTTAAGGAAGCATGCTGCTCTTGCAGAAGTCCGAGTTTCCATTACAAATTATGTTGTTTATTTATAGTGTGGGGGAAGGTGTGTGGTGCTGCACGTGTGTGTATGTGTGTGTGCTTGTATGTGTGTGTGTGTGCACTCATCCCAGAGGCCAGAGGGGACATCAGGTGTCCTGCTCTATCTGTCTTTTGCCTTATTTCTTCCCTGCCCCCCATTTTGTAAGGTAGTTTTGTTGTTGTTGTTGTTTTGTTTTGTTTTGTTTTGTTTTGTTTTGTTTTGTTTTGTTTTCTGATGCAGAATTACAGGTCAGTTGTTTTCGCCCAGCATTTGAATGATGTTGACCCACTGCCTACCTGACCCCTTTGCCTGTGGTACACCCTGCACCCCCTCCTCCCTACAACTCCCTTCAAAAGTTTTCTCTTTAGTCTTGGTCTTATCAGTTAGGCCTGCTATGCATTTGGTGTGATATTGCTTAAACCTGTTCACATTTTGATAGTGTGTTTATAAGACCAATTAGAACTCATGCAACCGTGGTGACATCTTGTTTGTGTTCTAGCAAATAAAGGTAGTGGATATCACTTAGGGGTTTCTGAACTTTCTGAACTTATGCTTTGATATGTTGTGCTGGTTTTATGGAATTCTTGACCTCCATCCCTTCAAATATTTCTAGTGTCCAGTTCTTCCTGTCCGTCCATGGCCTTTTCCATGCCTGAACCACCAGGGGGCCTTTCTCCAGCTCTCCCTTCTGTCTTCCACCTTTCCCAAGAGCTGGGGGGAGCCTGTGAGTGCTCATACCCTGGGTCAGACCCCGGCTTGCCTGTCCAAACCCACACGCCGCTGCTGGCGGTTGGTTCTGCACTTTACTAGTTTCTTCTTGCACCTGCTGTGTCGCTTTTTCCCCAGCTGTGCCACAGGTGACATGGTTAGTGAGCCCCAGTTCTGCTCTCAAAGTTTTGGCAGCTCATTGCCTTGTGGCATCAACTCTCTACTTCAAGAAAGAAAAAAAAAAAAACCTGTGGCTGTATAGCAATTTAGGGTGTGATAATTTTCTTCCCTCTTTGTTTTGTTATTTTTAGTTTTTGTTTTGAGACAGGGATTTGGTTACCTGGACTGACTTCCAACTCCCTAAATAACCTTACCTGACCTTGAACTTCTGATCCTCTTGCCTCCACCCCCCAAAGTGCTGGAATTATGGGCATGCACCACCACACCAGGTTTCTGGGTGCTGGGGATAGAGCCCAGGGTACCACCTATTCTAGTCAAGCTCTTGATCAACATAGCAGCATCCCTGGCTCCCACTCCTCTACTTCTTAGGTGGAAGTGGCATCTCCTCTGTGGACACCATCTTAAATTCATGATGCTAGGCAATCTTCTGTCTCCCTGAATGATGATTTTCAAACCTCCTGGACAGTGCTAACATATGCCCCTTCTCCTGCTGCCAGCTCACTGTCAGCTGACAGATCACCAACCCTGCCATGACACCCACCCACCTGTGTGTGCCTGCCTCCTCCCTGACCTGGGATGCTGGCCACTATCTGAGGAGTGGCTCGCAGCCTTGTTTGTCCATCAGATCTTGGTCCCCTTTCCTTCCCCAGGACGTGCTGGACAACTCCAACCTCATTGGCAATTGTTCATGTTTTCTCCATCATTCACATTAGCTAATATTAATAAAACATTGCCAATCAAAAATTACCAAATGTTGCTTTCTTATCTTCCATAACTGTTGTTTTCCTGACACCTAGAGCAAAGCTCCTAAAAGAGTGGCCTGTCCACAGTCCTCCAATTGTTTCTCGAATTCAACCCAACCTGGCTAAACTCGGCCCTCTGACTCAACAGAACTATCTTTGGCCAGACAAACAATGTCCCCTGAGTTGCTAAGTCTGAACTTAGCTCTCAGTCCTCATTTATGTTGGTCGGACATCTCCGCTTGCCCAGACAGCCCTAGTTTATATCTGTGTCCTCGCATAATTAAGAGTGTCTTCTTTTGATCTCAGAAATGTCATATGTTGTAGGAAGTATATTGTCATTCACTGTCCCTAGCAAGTGGTACATTTAATTGATTGACTGTTTTTGCATGTTGGGGTGCATATGTGCCACAGATTGTGGGTGAAGTCAGAAAACTTGGGGAAATTGGTTCATTCCTTCTAGCATGTGGGTCGAGGGGATTGAACCTGAACTCAGCAGAAACGTCCTTACCTACTGAACCAACCCTCTTACCCATGTAGCTCTCTCCTCACTACACATCACCTTCCATGTAGCCTCTCAACACTGCCTCTTGCCCTCGCCCCATCACTGTGAAACCTTATAGACAATGAGGTGCAGGGTGTGCCTCCCCCAGCCTCACCTTTTGGACGGCATTTGCTACTATGCTTAGTTCTGCGATTCCACGATTAATGAGTTTGCCAACTGTCACCTCAATAGCAATACACAGCCAAGAGTCTTAAAATTCCAGTGACTTTACAACCAGCCACTGACAGCCACAGTGATTCATTTCTGCAGGCTGGGCAAGCTGGGCAGGTTGATGTGCAGGCACCAGCTTGGGCTCAGGGCTGCCCTGCTTGTCCCAGGCCGGATGGCCCTTGGTCATACTGCTCTGCACACTCTAGCCCCCCGGTCCTTCCTCAGCATGTCACAGCATCCACGGTACCTGTGCTTTGCCACACCCTCTACCTCGCACTTTCCCCTCAGATACCAGTGTGGCTCACCTCCATGCCTCCCTCGTTGACTAGGTGAGGATGCATTTTCTTGACTAAGTACCTTACAGAAGCAGCTATTTGGGGAGGAAATGTTGATTTTTGATTCACACTTCAGAGGGCACAATCCTTCATGATGGAGAATGCATGGCAGTTGGCGTGCCCAGAGCTTACGGCAGGCTTGGTTTGCTTGAATCTTGCAGATAAGGGAGCAGGGGTCAACAGAAGTGGGGCTGGCCTATAACCCTCAGGGCGCACCTTCAGTGACCACCTCCGGCAGCCAGGCCTTCTGCCCCAAAGATTCCACAAAACAGCACGGGACTGCATGTTCACACATTACACAATGTTGGGGATATTTCACACCCAGCCGTGACAGTTTGATTCAGAGGCTAACTTCTTGGTGCACAGCTTGGCTAACGTTGACAACTGGCTATTATCTATTTATTGTCTAGACATGACCAGCTCCCTACATAGTGGACTGAACCTATCTTTACAGTTACACCATTGACTTCTTAGTCTCTTAGGGGTGACAGTGTACCCCCAAGATGTTTTCAAGCCACTAAACCAAATCTTGGTGAAAATAAAGGCAACATAAATTTTTTGTTTTTATTTTTGTTTTTCAAGATAGGGTTTTTCTGTGTATCCCTGGCTGTCCTGGAACTTTACTCCATGAAGAAATATCCATCTGGTAGGTGGAGCGGGATGAAAATGGAGATGCCAACCAGGGGACATCGTCACCTGCTGACAGGTTGTTAGCAGCAGAAGTGACTTCTGTGTTCTCTTTCCAAACTATTCCAGGTAGATGGTGTATCAGAGGTCTATACAAGCTGTATATTTGGTGCTGGCGAGCTAGCTCAGCAGGTAAAAGCACTTGCTGCCAAATCTGATGATATGTTTGGTCCCCAGAACCCATATAATAGAGTCAACTCCCACAAGTCATCCTCTGACTTACATATACACCATAATGCACCACATACATGCACGTTCATGTGCACACACATAAAATACATGTAAAAATTAATTTGTATAATTTGTATTTTCATAATAATGACATTTAATTCTATTACCATTCATAGAAATAGGGGTGAGGCCTGGAGAGATGGCTCAGTGATTAAGAGAATTTCTGAGGACTCAGGTTCTATTCCCAGTACCCCTATGACAGCTCACAATTGTCTGTAACTCCAGTTCTAGGGACTCTGATGCCACCTTCTGGCCTCTGTAAACAACAAACACACAAACAGTACATTTGATTCCATGCAGGCAAGACATTCATACTCATAAAAAAGAAATAACTTGAAAACTTGAAACTATCAAAAGAGATGAGAGTGGCCCTCACACATTTCCTCCGAGCCTTTCTTCTTCACCTCCCCAGGTCTAGGACTTGAACCTAGGGCTTCACACGGAGCAAGCCCTCTACCCACTGAGCTACCATCCCCCAAACCCCTTGAGCTTGGCTTGTTCACTCTAATTCTGTTCTCGCTGCCTTCTGGCCAGCAGATGGTGCCCTCCTCCTGCCAGATTCCACGGGGAACTAAGCTCAGGATTCTGGGGCACTCTGATCTGGAAACTGGGGATCCTTTGTCCTAGGCTCTCCAAACAGTCACCTGATGGGCTGGCAATTTCCTGGCATGCCCTGGTGGTAGCAGATCTCGTTGTTGGCTGGGTTTGGATTAAAGGGAAGCTGATTACTTCATAGTCAGGTATGCTGGACCTTAGAAGAGAGGAGGAGAAAAACAAGCTCTTGAGCAACTGTACTAATAGGGTGTTAATTAGGAGAGCGCACTTAACTTTTTCACTGCCAACCCAAACAGGCCAGCCTTGCTTTTGGCTCTGTGCCATATAACTGCATCTCAAAACACTCCACAAACACTCATTAACCCCCGGTGTGCATGCAAATACTGGGCACCGTCAAACCTTTTCCAAGATCTGGAAAACACATTTGCTTTAGATGTGCTGGTTCATGACTTACTAAAAGCAAGGACCAACCTTTCCCAAGTCTCTCAAGCAAGTCGCAGTCTGGCTCCCAGACATCATGGTCAGTCTGTCGGTCACCTGATCTCCCCCATGTCATCAACCCCAACACCTGCACTTCCTGCCATGGTTCACCTCAGTCGACTCTTTTTGAGACAATCATTGTCCTGCTTGCCTGTTTCCGTTTGAGAAGATATGATCTTCCAGGTCATGCCATGCTTAGAATAACCCACTAGGTGAGCATCCCGCAGTAGCTGTAAAGTTGTGTCTTCCCCAGGTTGCTCCCTATGGTAAGGGGAAGTCTTATCTTTTTATCACCATGGCACCCAGGTTTTAGGTTACCGGGCTGGGTTGTGTGTAGATATGGAAAGAAATGTGAGAAAAATGGGTTTCTTCCTGTTTTCAGAGTGCTTCTCATCCCCTGAAAGAAAAAAAAACAAACAGGAACAAAACACCCAGAACACCCAGATGCCAAGAGGCTCCCCAAGTGTTTGCCTGAGCAACATGGAGCAGTGGCTCACAGCAGGCCAGGCCTCCTGTAGGGGAGGTATTGGAAACAGCTCCCTGCCAGCTGTCAAGGGAGACCCTCAGAGCACATGTGCACCCCCACCTCTGTCCCACACACTTACTGCGGTGCAACCCAAAATCCTGAGATGCCTGTGGCTTTCTTTCTGGCTTCCATGGGTGACATCAGGCTGACCTGTCCAACTCTGGCAGGAACCCGGGGCCAAGCTAACCACTCCGGTCTGCTGAGTTAGCAGAATATCCCCAGAAGTGGTTTTCATGGTGTGTGAATCACCTGAGCCCCGGATGTGGCTGTGTTGCCTTCACACCTGGCTTTTCCTCCAGGACTGCGCTCACTGGGAGCCCCTCAGCCTCTCCATAGCAGAATGGGGGACAATGTCTACACTCTCTAGGGATCACCCCCTGCTGCAGGGGTTGGGTAAAGGCTTCCTCTCGCCTGCTTTCCTTACTCCAAAGCCGAGCAGAACCCCAGAAGTAATTAACCCCTGTCAAATTGAGCCACAAGACCTCAACTAACTCAGGCTTGGCTCATCGGAAAGCAGCTACACTGGGAAAGTCCATTTCCTGTGTCATTGGCACCCAAGCAGGTGGGTTGTGGGGGCTCTGCGGGGGTTTCTAACCTGGCTAGAGGTGCAAGGTCGACCACACACTGTCCACATGGATGGACTGAGCTGGAATTTCCATGGAGATAATTGAGACTCATTCATAGGCGAGACACTGAATATTTATGTCCCTCCATTCATATGTGAAAAATTGTTTCCTCCCCATGAGGCAGTGGGGCCTATAAGATTGGCAGATCCTCAGAGTGGAGCTCTCACAAATGGAGTTAGTGGTGGTGGTGGTGTGTGTGTGTGCAGACAGCTGTCTTCTTCAATTTCTCTCCACCTTATTATTTGAAACCATGTCTCTCACTTAACCTGAAGCTCCCTGATTCATCCAGCGAGACCCAGAGATCCTCCCCCTCTGCCTCTCCAGCACCGGGATTACAAGCATGAGCCACACTCCTGGGGTTTTTCAGGCCCCCATGCTTGCACAAGTACTTTATTGACTGAGACATCCCCCACACACACACCGGATTAATGTTCTTACACAAAAGAGTGCACAAGGCTGTCTCACTGGCTCCACCAACAGTTAAGACATGGCAAAGGACAGCTGCTGAGGAAGTGGGTTCTTCACAGAGCCGGCACCCACTGGCGTCAACGTCAGTTCTCCAGCCTTCAGAGCCGTGAGCAGCAAATCCTTGTTATTCATGGGTTATCCAGCTGAAGGCGTTTTGTTATTACAGGCCAAACAGACTAAGGGAGTAGAGTCCTTTTTGCTTGACACCGCCTGTGGACACCTTAATAAAGGCAACGCTAGATCCCCCCTCACAGTTGAATCTCAGTCAGCTCTGACAGTATAACTCTTTTCCCATCTGTGACACAACACCCTGAGAGAAGGAGACAAATGGAAGAAAGGGGTTATCCAGCTTATGGTCCTAGGCTATCGTCCGTGACTGTGGAGCAGTCAAGGCAGGAGCTTGAAACGTCACATCCACAGTGAAGACCAGAAACAGAATAAACACACGAATCCTTGCTTGTTTGCTCTCTACCTTACTTCCTCCTCTCTTACACTGTACTGGGAATGGGCTGCCTAGGGCATGGTGCTGCCAGGGGATGATGCTGCCCAGGGGGTGGTGCAGCCCAGGGGACGGTGTTGCCCGGGGAATGGTGCGGCCCAGGGGATAATGTTGCCCAGGGAGTGGGCTGCCTAGGGCATGGTGCTGCCAGGGGATGATGCTGCCCAGGGAATGGTGCCGCCCGCAATGGGTTCAGACTTCCTATATAAAGTAACAATCAAGACAACAATCCTCCACAGATGTGCCCACAGTCCGATCCAAGGCAGACCATTTCCTGAGACTTCTCAAGTGACTCTAGGTTGTGTTAAGCTGAGCACACACCTAGGAAAATTAGACAGTGCTGTTTGCTTCTGCAAGCTGTCTAATTTGTAGATTACTATTGTGGTGGGCAGCTAATTGAAGCTAACAATGAAGGAAAATTCAAAACAATGGCCATCTTCTTTGTAGTAGACTAAGGTTTCTGGCTGAAAAGTCCGCAGTAATCACATACAGCATCAAGAGCCACCCAAACTGACCAGAAGTTCTGAAAGGAGAACATCGATATTTGAATGTCTCCTGTCCCCTTGCCCGCCAATGACTCCAAACTAGAAATAGTTCCAAATTCCTTAACATCTGTTTGTTACTTTCCCATCACTGTGATCAGATGCCTGACAAAAAGCAGTTCAAGGGAGGTAGAAGTTATTTTGACTTACAGTTTGTAGTTATTTTTATACAATTCCCATCATAGCAGGGAAGTCATGGTGGCAGGAGAGGCTCTCCCAGCTGTGGCAGCAGGTGTGTGGTGCTCTCCCAGCTGTGGCAAGAGATGTGTGGAGCTCTCCCAGCTGTGGCAGCAGATGTATGAGGCTCTCCCAGCTGTGTCAGTAGGTGTGTGGAGCTCTCCCAGCTGTGG
>NW_004949099.1:220445-229814 GCF_000317375.1 Microtus ochrogaster
TGGCACCAGGTGTGTGAGGCTCTCCCAGCTGTGGCAGCAGGTTGTGAGGCTCTCCCAGCTGTGGCAGCAGGTGTGCAAGGCTCGCCCAGCTGTGGCAGCAGGTGTATGAGGCTGTCTGATCACCTCTCTGTGGAGCAGGATGTGGGTAGGAATCAGGATCCTCTACCCAGTGACCTGCTTTTTCTAGCTAGTCTCCACCTCCCAAAGGTTCCCTAACCTTCCAAAATAACAGTACTTTCTGGGAACCAAATGTTCCAATGCATGTGGAACACTTTGTGGAGGAGGGGAGGCACATTACTTTCTAATCTTAACAGTTTCTAGGATCCATTGTGTGTACTCTCTCCCCTAGTATGATATTTGTGTTGTCATCCTGAAAAAAATATGAATGATTGCTTTCTCTGCCCTTCCTGGTGACACTTCCTTAGCAGTTAAACAGTGCCTCACTCCTCAGAGGATCTCCCATCCCTTTCTAACTCCAAAGACACTGCTGTAAAAACGTGAGTCTTCAAATCAGAATTAGATATTTCAGGCATCATGTGTGAACAAAGGAGTTGGGTGCATACCATGCACCACAATACCGGGTCATCACTGTGATGGCGAATTGTGATGGCCAACTCGCTGAGTTTATAGTCACATAAGAGACACACCACTGGCTATGTAGGTGGCACTGGGGACTGGAGAGGCTGAATGCCCTATGTGCTATCCCTCATCTGGTCACCTGTCCGTCTACAGGTGACTCCCCTCTCCCCTGCCTGCTGGTGCGACTGAGTTAAAGATCTCACACGAAGCCTCACACAAGACTAGCTGCATCTCTGGTGGGCACTCACAGGACAAGTCAGGTCACAGGAGCTATCCAGGTTTTCACCACTGTGCTTTTCTTCCTGTCTCACAACCAAGCCTTCTCATGTCAATCATCTGGCTGAGGATTTCTAACAGAGAGGTATTAAACAAATGTGTGTGCAATAAAAAATTACAGATCTTCCATTTGGAATAAGAACAAAATGGTGTAATTCAGACCAAGATCCTTCCAAGACACCTAGAAAATCTCAGGGAAGCTTAAAATCCATAATCATAATAAATCATATTAAGATAAAGTAAAATGAAATAAAACTAACAATTCCTAGGCTCCTGGGAAATCAGTTTATTACTAAGGAAGCTAATAAACAATAGAAGCAGACATTGGTCCCTTCTTTCTTCAACAAACTTAGATGAATAGTCACTAGGAAAAACTTTTTTTCTTGAATATTCCAGTTTAGAAGAAGCTAAAAAATGAAAAAAATAATTAGAATGCTGTAATTTTGGTAGGTGCTAGTGAATTGGTAGGTTATGTTAAAAGTCATGAATGACCACAGCATCTCAAAGGAGAAATAACCAAAGACCACATGCTGCTGGATGAAAATGTGGACCACAGCCGATGTGGAAAAGTTGAGACCACAGGAAAGTAAAGGGGGTTAGGCCCTGAGGGCAAAGACCCTACTAAAAAAGAACTTTTCTTCCAAACCCACCCAGTGCTAACATTGTGTCCCTGGAATATGATGAGCACCAAATATCTTAACACCATAAGCACCTGAGGCACTGCTGAATGGTTTGTGTTGACAGGTGACTGAATTTAAAGTGAATAACTGAAAAATAGCATGTCCCTGTGATCCTTTAAAATCTCTGTCATAGAGTAGATGCCTGTAGTCTAACACTTGAGAGGCTGCAGCAGAGAATCTTGAGTTCAAAGCCACCCTGGATAATCTGGGTTAGCAAGAGACCCTGTCTAAAAAGGGGGATAGAAAAGGGAAGGGGGAAGGAAGGGAAAGAGCAAACTCTACAATATTCCTGAGAATCCAAAACATTACGCAAATGCACAAGAAAACTAGGGTAATGATATCTTATTTGTATTTTAATAAACAAAGTGCCTGAAGATCTGAAAGCGAAACTAAGCCACTAGAGGCCAGGGAGTGTGGCAGTGCACACCTTTAATCCCAGAACTCGGGAGACAGTGGCAGATGGATCTCTGTTTCAAGGCTTCTCTGGGCTACAGAAGATCAATCCAGAAACAGATCCAGATGGTGGTGGTTCATACCTTTAATTCCAGTGTTTGGGAGTCACACACCTTTAATTCCAGCACTAGGGAGGTGGAAATAGAGTTATATGGTTGGGTAGAGAGAGGGATATAAAGGGAAAAATAAAGGAACTCACTGGTGTGTGGAGTCTGAGGATTTGTGGAAGCAAGATCTCACGCATTCAGTCTCAAGGTTTGGTAGAGGTAAAGGTCTCTCCAGTGGTTGGCTGCTTTGCTTTCCTGATCCTCAGCTTGAACCCCAATATCTGTCTCTGAGTTTTTATTGTTCATGATACAGACTAGCTAACACTCTAAAGTCTCAACTCTGGTTGACTTCAGAGCTCTGCACAGGCAGGAATTGAATGCTTAGGCAGGGTTGGCAGCTCTTTGGTAAAATGATAATATCATACCTCATCACTCAAGGGCTCCTTGTCAAGACTGGAGAAAATACTGGCTCTAGGTGGGGAAAGGCAATCAGTCCAAAGGAATCCTAGACATTGGGCTTGCTAGACAAAGTCTTACATCATCTATTTACACCAAAACCCTAAAGGAGACCACAAAAATGATGTCCTACTAAACAGAGAACATTAGTAAACACCACAGAGGAATAACAAAAGAAAAGAGATGAAATACACAATAATTGAAACGAAACAGTCTATAGAATTTCCCAGAAAGGAGAAACAGAGAACTTGGAATTAATTGGGTTAACTATGATTATTTCGTTTGAAAATAACAAAGAATAAAGACTAGAGAAAAATGAGCAGAGAGTCATAGGCCTGTGAGCAACCATCAACCATATCAACATATATACAACAGAAATTCCAAAAGAAGCTGTGTTACAGAAAAGAACCAACAAAACATTTGAAGAAGTGATGTGCCCCAATTCTTCAAACTTACAGAATTATTCAACACATCCAAGAAGCTCAATGGTTTACCAACAAAGTAAACTCAAAGAGATACATGCTCAGATATAATTTGATGTGATACATACTTAGATATAAATGAAGGTACACACACAAAAGGTAATCTAGAAAGCACCAAGAAAGAAATGATTTGCCAAGTACCCAGAAACCTCAATAAGACTGACAGAAAACTTCCTTCTGAAGCTGTGGGCATCATAAGACAGTGGAAGGTAATTTGCAAAATGCCAAGGGGAAGGGGTTGGAAAGATGACTCAGCATTAAGAGCATTTGATGCTCTTGCAAAGGACTTGAGTTTGGTTCCCATCAGCCACATGGTGGCTCAAAACCACCTGACTTCTGGCCTCCACAGACACCTGCACTCACACGCATAAATCTACATAATATTATACACATTTTTTAAGTGCTGGAGGGAGGAGTTGTCAATCAAGAATTCTACATCTTCTGAAATTATCTTTCAAAACCAAAGGAGTTATTAAGATAGTCTGATAAAAATAATTTATCACATATATTTTTTTCCTACCAGAAAAATTGAAGAAAATTTTTTAGAGTAAAAAAAAAAAACGCAAACTAACATAAAGAAACAGAGAGGGATAGTAAAAATAATGTAAAGTTAAAAATAAAATGTGTTTTTGCTTGAAACTTTGTTTATGCCATCTGCTTTAACAGATAGCTACACCAGTAGCAATTATAAATCTATGGAACAAATGTATAAAATACAATTAGTGACAGTAACAACACATAGGAGGAAGGCACTGTTGTATAAGAACAAATACATTAAGGTTAATTCAGCAATGTTGAAATTCATTTAAAATGAATCTTTACTAAATTGCTATGATTTACTATGTTAATTATAATCCTTGGGGTAGCAACTAAAAAAACATGAAAAACATATAAAAATACTTAAATGTGCAGTAAGAAACTCACAACAACAATATATAGTGGAATAAATTAACAAAACAATGTAAAATATTAGAAAAGAAATATGGAAGTGATTGCTAAAAGTTCTATTGGTATTGTACTAAGTATAAATGGATCAAATTCTCTTTTGGGGGATGATATTGATAAACTGGTTTTTTGGTTTTTGGGTTTTTTTGTTTGTTTGTTTGGTTGGTTGGTTGATTTTTTTGTTTGTTTGTTTGTTTTTCTGTAGCTTTGGAGCCTGTCCTGGAACTCACAGAGATCTACCTGCCTCTGCCTCCCAAGTGCTGGGATTAAAGGCGTGTGCTACCACTGCCTAGCTAAACTGGATTTTTTTTAAAAAGTGTTTTATCTAACTGCTATTTAAAAGAGATTTGTTTTATGTTCAAAACCCAAAGAAACTGAAAGTAAAATGATGAGAAAAGTAATGTCACATTTACTAACTGTATCCAAAAGGTCTCTAGGGTGACCAAATATCTCACACGAAGTAGTCTCTGGTACAAAATTTGTTACCCAAGACAAAGAAGGGCATTCCATGATAATAAATGTATCACTTAATCAAGAAGATAAACATTTATAAATACATATCATCTTATAAACTTAGACTTCAAGTACATAGAACAAAGTTAGACAGAATTGAAGGAAGAATGAATAATTTCGTCACAGTGTTTGGAGACTTCAATACCCACTTTCAGTAATAGACACAAGTGGTAAACAAATCAACCAGGAACTGGAAGGCCTGGGTGGAACGCTGTTCACAACGCTAACCGAAATCCTTAGACCTTCCACTCCTGCTAGCAGAGTGGCACATTCTTCCCAAGTCTGCAGCAGGTTGAAATCCTGAGTCCTCTGATCGCAGAGGAATTAGAAGTAAATAGAAAGAGTAAACATAGAAAGTCGCAACTACATGCAAGCTAACAAACAGCCAATGGGAAAGAAACAGAAAAATAAACTGTGAACACCTCTAGTAACAGAGAAAACAAGACATGAAGCCAGGTTTGATAGCTCACACCTAGAATCCCTATCCCAGCACTCGAGAGGCAGAGAAGGGAGAACTGTGAGTTCGAAGCTACACAGAATACACAGAAAAGAGGTGAGGAGAAGGAGGACCTATTTCAGTCCCCAGAACCCATGTAAAAGGTGGCATCGTGGGGCATGCTTGTAACCCCAGAACTAGGAGGCAAATCCAGGAGACTAGTTGACCAGCCTACTCTAGCCTCTTAGCAAGTTCCAAGCCAACAAGAAAACAGGTGTGTTGCAAAGAAGGGCTGAATCCTGAGTGAATGTGTATTTGATACGAGCACCACCATGTAAAGGGCTCCAACACTTCAGAACCACAGGGAGGGAAAGCCTTCTGCAGGTCAGACCCAAAGCCCTTGCCTGGTCTGAGTACAGATACTGACAGTGTACAGAAAGCATCAATCACAGCTTCCTCCTCTGGGGTGACCGCAGCCTGGGCCCTTTTCCCTAGAGAGATATCCTTCCCAAATTAGCTAACCCACCTCCTCAGTCAACTGTATATAATAAACCTGCTGTGTTTCCAGGCTGCTGGTGTGTTTTCATCAGAGTGCCTGCCTCTATCCCAGCTTTTCTGTTTGTGTGTCTGTGGGTTTGTTCATTGCTTGCCACCCCAGTCAGGTCAATCCCAGGCAATATAGGATCCCTGAAAAGATGATTTGTCTCTGCTGCATGTACTGGCTTTTGGGGATCCTATTCTATTTGGATGCACACCTTCCTAAGCCTGGATGTAGCAGGAAGGGCCTTGAACTTCCCACAGGGCAGGGTACCTTGCCCTCACTCAGGACTGGAAGGGGATGGTGTGTGGGGGAGCAGGAGGGAAATGGGAGAAGGGGAGGAGTAGAAATTTTGATTGGTATTATTTATAAAGTAATAAAAAAAGATGAAATTAAAAAAAAGAAAAAGACAAGATCTCCTGAGTAAATTGGGAGCATGGGGACCATGGGAGAGAGTTGAAGGGGAGGGGAGAGGAAAGCAAGGGAGCAGAGAGAAATATATAGCTCAATAAAATCAATATAAAACAAAACAAAACAAAAAAGACTGACCCCAATTCCCTGTTGCATAAATGTTGCGGTAACTGGACCCAGCCCCCGAGGATTCTCTGGAAAGGGCTGGAATCAGTGTAAAATGATGCTCAGAAACAGCATGAGCTTCCCACCTGGAAAGGTGAAAATGACCCCTCCTTTTGCTTAGGCCATCAGGAAGATGTCTAGGTGCCCTCTGAGGTCATTCAGGCTGGCCACAAGGTATCTAAGTTCTCAGGATGTCTAGATAGGCTCTCAGAACAGAAAACAGCACCAAGCATTTGTCTTGTGGAGTCTTTGGAAATAGAAGAAAGGACACTTGTGGTTTCTGCTGCTATCTGAATGTGAAATATGGCTGCACACACATAGGTGGGTGTGCTTGATAATCAGTTAGTTTAGAAAATGGAGGACCTCTTAGGAAATGGAGCCTTCCCAGAGGAAGCGAGTCCCTGGGGGTGGGCCTTGAGATTTGATCATCCGACCCCACTTTCGATCCCCTCTCTGTTTCCTAATGGTGGCCACATTGTGACCAGCTGCCCCAGGCTCCCATCAGTGCCTTCTCAAGCAAGACAGACTGCGCTCCTTCCACTGTGGGTCAAAACAAGCCCCTTTCCCCCTGAGTTGCTTCATGTCAGATACTCTGTCGTAACAAGGAAAACCCAATGCAGTCTCAAGATCATGAAACCCAGGTCCTTTTCTGTGATATGTGTGTGCTGAGCGTGCAGGTTGTGTGGATTAAAGAAGTCCCCCCCTTTCACATACATACACGTATGTGATGTACATATGTATGCACATAGGTATTTATATGTGTGGGGCCCTTGTGTGCAGGCAGGTGCATGTACACTTGTGCGCTTGTACATGTGGAGGCCAAAGGTTGATGTCAGGTGTCTTCCTGGAAAACTCTGCACCTTAGTATACACTGGGACAAGGTTTCACTTGAACCCGGAGCTCTCTAATCCAGTTGGTCCAGCTTGCTCTGGGATCCCTTGCCCCTGCCTCCTAAGTGCTGGGATTGTAAGTGGGCTGCCACACCCACCTACCACTTACACAGGTTCTAGGGACCCAAACCCTGGTCTTCACGGTTGCAAGGCAAGTGCGTGGCACACTAAGCCATCTCCCAGCCTTTCTGATCCTCCTTTACTAAAAGGAGGAGAAGACACAGGCCCTCATGACGTTGCAGCAGGTTCTTGCACAGCCTGGACCTTCAGACCTTGCTGGGCTCCTGGGTTTCCCCTGATGGGCATTGCTTTAGTTAACTGTTCTCACGACTGTGACCAAAAACCTGATGAGAGGCTCACATTTAAAGGAGACAGAGCCCATTGTGGCAGGAGGAAAGTGAGGCCGCTCATCACACTACATTCACAGTGAGAAAACAGGGAGATTCATGTTGGTGCCCCCCTTTCGTTCAGTTCAGGACAGCAGCCCACAGGAAGATATCATCCACACTCAGGGTGGGCTCTGTCAATCTAGGGACTCTTCTACAGACATGTCCAGAAGCTACCTCCACGATGGATCTAAGCCCACCGAGCTGACCACAAGCTGGGTGGGGCCTTCTCTGAAACAGAACTGGGCACTGCAGCCCCAGCTCTGAATACACAACCCATCTCATTTCCTCATCTCTCTGTAGCTCAGGGTTGCTGGTAGAAAGGGGTTGTAGGCCTCTGTTGCTCAACAGCTCTTGGGGCAAGCTGTCCACCTTGCCATGTGGGGCCATTATAAAACTCAACCTTTCTAGGCAAGCTCCTCATAAATGAATGAATAAGATTTGGTTTTCTCTTGCTCCTCCAGCCCTGTGGAGGGTGGGCCGCCCATCTTGTCTCCACAGAAACTGTCATGGCCTGAACACAGTCTGCCTTCTCTGGACTCTCACCTCCTCCTGGGCTGACGTCAGCCTTGCCCTCCCTGGGGGTCCCTCATCCTAGAATCGTCAATGGCTATGGTGTGGGGAGCAAGTAGCGGATGTGTCTGTAGCACTGCACTTCTCTGATGATGTGGCCCCAGAACCCTTGGGTCACCAAGCCAAGTGCTGAGTTGGCTGGAGTTCGTGCAGTTGCAGAGGCCAGGCCTGGTGCCACACAAAGGGGTGCATTGTCTGGGCAGCATGGGAGCTGTTTCGCTGGAGAAGGCTCCTAGGGGGGCTGCCTATTGTTACAGGGCCTTGGTTGATGCTGTGCCCAAACCGTGAACTACAGGCAATTCACGGAATTCCTTCCCTTCTTTCCACACAGTAATTACAGCTCGCAAGCCCTGCAAGCCTGCCGCTAGTGTTTGCAAACAAGTGACTCACAGAGTGAGTCCTGTATCAAAATCATTCCCTTTGCACCAAGATACCATCGCCAAGATAGTTTCTCCTTGATGTCTTTTGCTGATGTCACCCATGACAATATGGCTGAGACTCCTCCTGGATTCGCCTGGAGAAAAGAGAAAGATCCATGCATCCAGACTCAGCTGGGCACTCACACCTCACCCACAGCCCTTCAGCTTGTCTGCCATCAGCCTTTCTCCCAAGCCCTCATCACTCTCACACACTCAACCCTGAACTGTGCCCAGCAGAGGCCAGAGGACCCTCCATCCACTGGAGCCAGCCAGCAGAGGTCTGAAAACTTTTCAATTGCAAAACATTGATCCTCACTTCATAATAAAAGCACTGGAGATGCAGTAGCGGAAAGCTAAACAGTTTATTTCACAACATTGCAAAGCTGGGTGTCAGCCTAAAGGGAAGGCAACACTGGTTGACAGTCTGATTTGGAGCCTTGTGGTGGTTGGTTTGTTTGTTTACAGTTTTTATGGTCCCCATCCCCTGAATTCCTCACTGTCTGAGTTCTTTGGGGATTTACAATCTTCCCTCTTTCTAACCTAGTCCCCAACCCAAATTCCTCGTACTCCTGGGACTTGGGAGCCCTTCTTTCTGATGTGAGTTTCCAGTCAGGTGGCAGACTGTCTGTAGCCTGTCAACCCTGAGAGCACCTAGACAAGAAACCACTGATCCCCAGCCAGGAAGACAAGAGGACCAGGCCTCCAGCTTGGTCGTGATCTGATGGCTCTGAGTTCACCTCATAAGAAACGTGGTCCAGCATGATTATTTCTGAACTACTCGGTACCTAAAGATGCATCCCGCCCCTCATCTCACCATCGTGGCAAGCCTGGAGGACCAACTGTCTGCATGTGCATCCAAGTCAGCTCTCCCCCTTCCCCTAGCATCCCAACCAGGCACTTGGCTCTGCAGCCAGCTCCTCTCCTTCTCAGCATCTTCAGTCTCTCAAACTGCCTCTCCCTGTTGGCTCTTTCCCTTCACCATAGCACACCAAAGTCTCTCGTATCCAAAATAAGTGCAAATAGGAGCGCTCTCTGTCTGTCTGTCTGTCTGTCTGTCTGTCTGTCTGTCTGTCTGTCTGTCTGTCTCTCTCTCTCTCTCTCTCTCTCTCTCTCTCTCTCT
>NW_004949099.1:229914-254213 GCF_000317375.1 Microtus ochrogaster
TCTCTCTCTCTCTCTCTCTCTCTCTCTCTCTCTCACACACACACACACACACACACACACACCCTCCTTGCCTAGCTTTCCTCTGGGCACTAAGTCCATGCCTTGTCTCTCTTCTTACACATACACATACACCTGAGTCTTCCTCTGCATCCAGACCCTTCCTGGCACCATATGCCAGCAATTGTAGACAATTTCCCCCTAAGCTTCAGGAAGGCCAATGCTTGGGGAGCCATTGTCCTCAGCTCACTGAGGTGACCTCTTCAGGATTTGATAACATGAATGGCTTCAGTCTCCCCTTGCTGGCAAGTGGCCAGTGTCTCCTTATGGTTCCTTGCTTTGAACGGGGCTCTAGACTTCCTAGCTCTCTCCCTCACCCCCACTCCTGCTGGGGACCCTTGGAGCCAGCCCTGACCCTCCCCTGGCACCTTCACACAGCTGGCCAGGAGTCTTCCACTTGTCTCTCAAGCTCATGTGTGGTTCTTCCCACTGCACCCCTCGCCTCTTCCTGCATCCCTAGCCTAACACACTCACCATTTTCAATCTAAAGCCATAAATGATTTCAGAGGGTGGGGTGGGTCTCCCTTGCTGCATTCCCCATACATAACAACAAACCGAAGACCAGCTTCTGGTCCTTTCAGCTTTGTCCCTGGATATTTCTAGAATGTAGCCTTTCCTAACACTCTGTCTTTTTGTCTCTGTCAATAATGCTTAACTGAATTGGATTTCATCTGGGCCAAAATGAACGGCCGTATTGCTCCTGGGATCACGTGACTCTTCTGTGTGGCAGATACAGCCAGCAGTTAAGTGTAAAGTTTTTAAGTACTCCGCTGCCTTCTGCTTCTGGGAAAACAGGTGACTATGCTTCTCATTCCTCCATGGACAGCATTTGAAAAATAAAAAGATTGTGACATAAGAAAGAAGACAATCGTGTGTTCGTGGACGTGAAAGACTAGAAACAAAACAGGAGAGAAATTGTCACACTGTGTGTGGGGGAATGGACTGTGTTTAGACTAGACGGAGACCTCTCAGTACTGGATAGCAAAGGAGCAAGCATTTCTGGTAGAAAGTCAGCAAAAGCCAGGCTGCGGAGATGGCTTAGTGGCTAATGTGCCTGATGGTTTGGGGTCACCAGTGAGCATCATACATACCTGGCACGGTGGCTGAATAAGAAATCTGACACTGCTAAGTAATTGCAAAGATGTCAAGAACTGGGATTGTTCAGGCATGGGTGACGATTCATCCAACCCAGGAAAATGTTGGTTGTCTTCTTTCAGAATTAAGCATTGAATCAAGGTCCAAATCAGGAGCAGAAGGAGAGGGAGCAGGAGCAAGGAACTCAGGACCACGAGGGGTACATCCATACACTGAGACAATGGGGATGTTCTATCGGAAATTCACCAAGACCAGCTGGCCTGGGTCTGAAGAAGTATGGGATAAAACCGGACTTACAGAGCGGACAATGAGGACTACTGAGAACTCAAGAACAATGGCAATGGGTTTTTGATCCTACTGCACGTACTGGCTTTGGGGGAGCCTAGGCAGTTTGGATGCTCAACTTACTAAACCTGGATGGAGGTGGGAGGTCCTTGGACTTCCCACAGGTCAGGGAACCCTGATTACTCTTCAAGCTGATGAGGGAGAGGGACTTGATGGGGGAGGGGGAGGGAAATAGGAGGCGGTGGCGGGGAGGAGGCAGAAATCCTTAATAAATAAATAAATTTAAAAAAAAAGAATTAAGCATTGAAGTACCATGTTACCTGTCAGTTACACACCTGGGTGTTTGTCCCATGAATATTTCCATGAGGTCACATTGGGAAGAGAGATGAAGATCCAGTGACACCCTGGGTCCAGCACCTTCTGCTTGTCTCTAACTTGGATGAACTCGAAGCCCACCTCATACTGAAAATGACAAAGCCACTTATTTCACACACACACACACACACGCACACATGTACAAACAAATATTCCCATAGGCTACATTGGGAATAAACCTCCTTTTTCTGCTTTCATTATTAATTTTTTTAACAGACTTCCTCTGTGTAATCCTGGCTGTCCTGGAACTCACTCTGTAGACCAGGCTGGCCTTGAACTCACAAAGATCCACCTGCTTCTGCCTCCCAAGTGCTGGGATTAAAGGTGTGTGCCACGGCTTTTTAAAATTAACTTATTGAGATAGGTGGCCAAATTTGGTGTGTTGATAAGCAGGCCATGACCCTAAGTCCTTTAATAGGCCCTTACATATGAGGTTTTTCGAAGCTAGACTAGGGGAGGCTAAGGAGGCACAGCATGCATCTAGGCTGGGAGCTGGTATCCTGTCGAATCACCCTGTGTGGATGGATGCACAACCCCTACAGACAGTGGGAACCTCAGGGGTGAGTCGGTCAGAGTGGATGTGTCTTGGCACGTTCTGAATACCCTGCCTAACTGCAGACACCTGTGACCGTGCACGTCCAACCTGTGGTTAGACTCTGCTCCAACTCCAGGAGAAGATCCCAGAGGCTGGAAATCCAGGACGGAGAGAGGATGTGCAAGGCCCAGCCCAGTAATTACAGTCGGCACAGAGCCAACAAGAGCGGCTCAGTGGCAGAATGCCCGCCAGGCCCGCAGCTGAGTGGATGCATGCTGAAATTGAAAGCTTTGCACGGCAGAGGGGAAGGCAGGCAGACAACAGCACGCGTTGTCAGAACTAGGGACCGCTGTGCCAGTTCATCCCAGGGCACAGCTGACAGCAGTGTGGAGAAGCCCAGAAAACGGCTCTGAACTGAGCATCCAGGAATAGCCATGCTCAGGAGTCTGGAAGCCAAATTTGTTCCGTTTGGGGACTGTCAATCAGGAGGAAGTCGGGAAGATAGGGCCATTGAGCTCCTCCCAGAAAACTGAGCAAAGAGAAGAGTAGGGTTGGGGCTGGAAGCAGGATGTAGACCTGGCTCACCGTGATGATGCAGTGTGAGTCAGCCTGCTGAGGTCAGGGCCTGGCCAGACAGGTTCTGGAGGGAGGGGCTGACCTGATGGAGGCAGGGAGAGGTTGCTTTACAAGAGGAAATTCAGAAAGAAAGAAACTCAAGGGATGATGGGAGGGGGTGGAGACTCGAGCATCTCCTGGGAGTGAAGCCCAGCCTTGTCCCATCTGGAGCTGGGCTCCCTCTGTGCGATTGCCCTGGATCAGCCACCAGGAAAGGTCAAATGCATGGAGAAGGCTCAGCTCAGGGCTGGAGAGATAGCTTAGGGTTAAGCACACTGGCTGCTCTTGCAGAGAACAGGAATTCACTTTCTGGCACCCACATGGGCAACTCGCAACTGTGCCTCCAGTCTCAGGGGGTCTAGCGCCATCTTCTGATCTCCTTGGACACTGCACATACACAGGCAAAACGCCCATACGTGTAAAATAAAAATAAACAGTTTAAAAAAGAAGAAGGCTCCACTCATCAGAGGCTTAAACAGAACATATTGTGTGTGTTCATGTATGTGTATGTGCTCACAGAGGTCAGAGGTCAACCTAAGGTGTTCTCCCTCTTGTCTTCCTAAGAAAGGAACCTCTTGTTGGTTTGGAGCTCACTGAGTATGCTGAGCTGGCTGGCCACAAGTTCAAAGGTCTGTTTTTAGAACACAGGCCTCTGGGGCCTTGGAGGTCCCAGCTGCCTTCTCGATAGTGACCCCTGGGGTAGTGTAACTTGCTCTTATTTTTGCAGAGTCAAGAAGGCAACTACTCTTTGGGGGGGGGGGGGCTTCTTCAAGCCCTACCATCTCCCCTGCCACTATTCCAGATGCCAGCAGGCTGAGGAACTCTGTTGGACTCCTGATTTCAGAGAGACAATCATCAGGCCTGACTTGGTGGGCCTAAGATGTTTCATGCTCCCCTTGGCCACATCTCCTTGTCTTCTCTGCCTAAGGGTGGCCCCATCTACCTCTCCAGGCCCAGTCTTTTGGGTCCTGCCTGGCTCTTCATATTCTGGTTTCAGCACATACATGCGCCTCCTGTGCACTAGGGTTCTACAGAGCGAGGTAGTCATGTCTCTTTGCTACCCTCCTGGAACACACTTCCCTTTTGAGGTCCTTCCCACACACACTGGCTCAGAAGGTCCATGCTCTGCTCCAGTCAGGCCTCGCAAGCACTCAGCCCCAGTGTGTGTCTCTCTATCAGACACAGCCCTGTGTGTGGCCAGTTCTCCACCAGCTCCATTCTTCACCCCGCCCCCCACCAGCTGTGCCTGTGGCAGCTTATGACATGCAGAGGGCATTGGGCACATGTCTGCTGATGAGACCAAGGGAGAAGAGATTCATTCTCTCCCTCTTCACAATAAAGGACCAAGGAGACACATACTTCATTTTGGAGGTTCTAGAGCTGACAGTGTTCTTAGTTAAAGCAGTGAGCCACTGTGGAGTCTTAGTGAGACCTGAGGCTGGTCTCTCAGAAAAGAAGGTCGCCCATGTATATAAATGCTGATCCCACAGCCCCCAAGCTCAAGGGGTCCAGGTAGAAGGAAGTCCCATACAGCTCCACAGCCATGGGAGGAGAAGGGAATCCTGCATCCTGGTGTTTAGGTGTCACCTGGATCAGCTTCCTGCCACCTGCCCACTTCACTAGCCTGGTCTTCCAGGATGACCAACAGTTCTCTTATGCACCATCTTAAGCTTCCTTCTCAAAAGCTCTTTACACTCAAATAAGCAGAGAACTTTAACTGGCCAAGAACCCTGTACAAGGTGTCTAGTGAATTAGTTGATAGACAGAAATTAATGCTTATCCTTGAAAAAGATGTGTGTGTGTGTGGGGGGGGGGTGTGTGTGTCCCCAGAAGGGTGTGTGTGTGGTTGGGGGTCCATGTGTATATAGTGTGTGTGTGATGTATGTAAGTGTGTGAGCGTATGGAGTATGTGTGTAAATTTGTAGATGTTCATATTTTATCTAAGGACATAGTCTAAATATATCTAACTTGTAGTAATTGGAGCGGCGGGGCCCCAGCACCCCAGCCGCACCCCGGCCGCCTCCGGCTAGCTTATGCCCCGAAATAATTACACGGACACTGTATTCTTTTAGTCACTGCTTGGCTCTTTAGCTTTAGCCCTTTTCTCGGCTAACTCTCGCTCCTGGACTAACCCATTTCCAATCATGTGTGTCGCACCCCAAGGTGCGCTTACCAGGAAGATTCTAGCCTATGTCCATCCTGGGTCGGAGCTTCATCGCGTGTGCCTCAGAGAGCAGAGCTCTCGCCTCTGCCCGCAAGAGTGGAGCATCTCGTGTCTCTCTGAGGCGTCTGCCCCTGAGAGGAGAGCTGTCGAGTCTGAGCTCACTTCCTCTTCCTCCCAGCATTCTGTTCTGTTTACTCCACCCACCTATGTTCTAAGCTATGAGCCCAAGCAGTTTGTTTATTACTTAACCAATGAAATCAACAGATTGATATATGACACTCCCACATCACTAACTATTCCATTAAAGTTGATTAATAGTAGTATAAGATTAGATGTGAAACTTACAAGCTATAAAAATGTAAATAAAAGTTGGCCTGCAACCAAAAGAGAGCAAAGACAGGAGACTTGCCGATTAGCCGCACTGTCTGTGGCTGTGGTGGTCGTGACTACACCCCCAGTTTGAAAAAGGTCCTCAGAATTCACAAGGTTGAACCCAGTACTATGTGACAGTTTGGATAAAAATTAGGTTGGGTTGTTAAGGTCCCCTCAAGGAGGCTTTGGCAGGTGGAGATGGGTGAGGGTCATGTTCTTCCTGTGATGGAAACAGAGTCGGATAGATGTGACCATCTGCCTCTGTGTTAGAGTCTGGTCCCTGCTTAGAGGGACAGGAGGCTGATGGGCAGCCAAAGTGGCTTCCTGACTGGTAGGTGGCAGATGCGTCCCCTCCAATGCAGAATAGGTGCCCATCTCCTCCGGCCTCCAGCCTCCCCAGTGATATGTCAGTACAATCCCATGTAAAACCCCTTCCCACTTGAGACAGACTCTGTAGTTTCTACAGAGGAAATATAAAATAAAGTGACCCAAAAAAAGTTCTTTAAAAGCTGGGCGGTGGTGGCGCACGCCTTTAATCCCAGCACTCGGGAGGCAGAGGCAGATGGATCTCTGTGAGTTCGAGGCCAGCCTGGAACTAGTTCCAGGACAGGAAACAAAAAAGCTATGGAGAAACCCTGTCTCGAAAAATCCACAAAAAAAAAAAAAAAGTTCTTTAAAAGGAGACACGGGGCTAGGGAGGTGGCTGGAAGGGAGAAATGTTTGCCTTGCTAGCAAAAGGATTCAGTCTCCACCTAGAACTATATCCAAAAATGCAGTTTCGTGGTATATGCTGGTAGCTCAGCATGGGGAGGTGGGGCAGAAAGGTCCCTGGGGCTTGCCAGCGAGCTGCCTTCACCTATTTGAAGAGTTCTGGGACAGTGAGAGACTCCTGCTCAAAAAGGAAGCATGGATGGTACCTAAGGAATACCTCCCGTGGTTGACACATATGTGTGTGTGAACATACAGGAACACACACATACCACACACCGTAATAATAAATAACTAAATATTAAATATTTTTTAAAGAATCCAAGAAGAAATGGGTGCATCTACTGAAAACAAAGGTACCCAGCAACAGTTTCCTAATAAACACCAAATTCATACTCCTTTAAAATGACTTTGGATTGACAGGCATAGAGGAGCACACATTTGATCCCAGCACTCGAGAGGCAGAGGCAGGTGATCTCTGTAAGTTCAAGGTCAGCCTGGTCTAGGTAGTAAGTTCCAAGACTGCCAGAGCTACATTGAGACCCTGTCTGAAGGGAAGGAGGGAGGGAGGGAGGGAGGGAGACAGACTTTGGATCAGTTCTGAACAAAAATTTTAAAAATTAAGCCATAAACAAAATACCAGTGAATTCTTAATTATAAATTACCTTTGGCCATCATCTAGCAACACAAAGAATCAATGAAAAAAAGTATTAAATAGTAAAATTCCAATACCAGGAAGTTGGGCAACATCCTTCAGAGTAATTCTTGGGTAGAAGAGGAAGTGGGAACTGTCATTAGCTGCTGTTTGGAAAATAACAATAATAACAACGTAGATTTCAAAACCTCTGCTGGGTGACAAGGCCACATTCAGAAGGAAAATTGCACTCTGAGGTCTTTTATTATTTTAAAGGAAAAATAAAAATAAGTTAATTACTCTTCTCAAGAAGAAATATTTTAAGTGTAAAAGAAATGTAAGATAAAGTTGCTAAAAACAATCTAATAAAACAGAAAGTGATTAACTCTTTAAAAATGAGAAAAACACCATTAATAACCCACGATGGTTTTTATGAAAACAAAATGACATAGGATCACTCACAGCCCCTTAGAATCTAGATTGTGCTAGGGCTGTACTCGGGTAGTTAGAATGCTGCTCTGGTGGGCAGGGAACCCAGGGTTCCACCCCCAGCACCTTATAACTGAATTATAGGGGTGTACCACCATAATCCCAGAACGGCAGGTAGATCCAGGAGGATCAGAAGTTCAAGGTCATTCTTAGCTCCACAGGAAGTCCCAGACCAGCCTGGGCTACCTGAGACCCTGTCTCAAAAACAGAAAACAAGACAAACAAAGGAAAAACACAGAGCTGGAGAGGCACCGCATTGGAGGATTTGAGGCTTTTGGTGAGATGGACTGATTGTTAAAGGAACTGCTGTGTTATCAAACCAAACTCAGTGGGCCACGGAAAACCTAATCCCAGCCTTTAAGGTCACCGTAAAAAGATGAAAGAAAATTCTGCCTCCGTGTGGGATGTGGGATGCCGCCTGGGCAGCAGGCTGGCCCTCCACTCCTCCTTCACCCACAGCCACGGCCGAGGGTTCCGCTCAGTCCTGGGGCAGCCTCAGTGGTACCCACTGGCACAAGTGGCTTTGTCCACACCCAGGGCTTCTGTGGCACTCTTTTAAATACATACATATAAGCTAAACACAAGATAAAATAAAAATTGTCCCAGAGAACATAAAAATAGAAATCTTTTTTAATTTATAAAATAAAACTTGATTATAAAAATAAAGCTAGCAATGTCAATGAAGGCAAATGTGACAACAGAAATTGCAACCAGTTCATTTTATCAACAGTGGGGAGATTTCTAAATAAAACATTAGAAAGCTAGGCAAGGTGGAGCAGGGCTGTAGCCACCGCACTTCGGAGGTAGAGGAAGAAAGATCAGGGGTTAAGGTCATCCTGGGCTACTTCATTCATAGCAGGCTACTTAAGACCAAGAAAGGAAGAAAGAAAGAAAGAAAGGAAGGAAGGAAGGAAGGAAGGAAGGAAGGAAGGAAGGAAGGAAGGAAGAAAGGAAGGAAGGAAGGAAGGAAGGAAGAGAAAATAGGAAGAAAAGGAGAAAGGAAGAAAAGGAGAAAGGAAGGCAGGAAGGAAGGAATTTAGTCAATTTTTGAACTGTGTGTATATATATAATTATACATAAAATATTTTAAAACATATATAAATAAGCCACATAGTGCATATTTTAAGGTTTTATTCTAGAATGCGACTCTGGTTCAACAATAAATAGCTATTAAAATTTTTAAAATAACTACTTCAGAAAAATGACAAAAAGAAATTGAGCCAGTCAGCACGTGCTCGACTATGTTCACAGCAGCACTGTTTGTCATAGCCAGAACCTGGAAACAACCTAAATTCCCCTCAACTGAAGAATGGATAAAGAAGACGTGGTACATTTACACAATGGAGTACTACACAGCAGAAAAAAATAATGTCATCTTGAAATTTGCAGGCAAATGGATGGATCTAGAAAACATCATATTGAGTGAGGTAACCCAGACCCAGAAAGACAAATGTCATATTACTCACTCATAAGTGGTTTTTAGACATAAAGCAAAGAAAACCAGTCTACAGTTCACAATCCCAGAGAACCTAGACAACAGTGAGGACTCTAAGAGAGACATACATAGATCTAACCTACATGGGAAGTAGAAAAAGACAAGATCTCCTGAGTAAATTGGGAGCACGGGAGAGGGCTGAAGAAGGGGGAGGAAGGGAGGGGAGAATAAAAAATGTAGAGTTCAATATAATCAATTTTTTAAAAATGAAATTGAGCAATCTTTTAAGATCTAGTTTTACGTGTATGTATGGGGTAAGTGCACATGCTAGCAGGTGCCTGTGGAGGTCAGAAGAGGGTGCTGGAGCCCCTAGAACTGGAGAAACAAAGGGCTCAGCCGCTAGGGACACTTCCCCTTGAGAGGACCTGGGTCCTAAGGTCACCAATCTCACAACTCACAATGGCCTGTAGTTGGAGTTTCAAGGGAGCAGACACCCTAATCTGGCCTCTTTGGACACCTATGTGCGTGCAGGCACACATGAATACATGTAAATAAATAAATAAATCTGGTTACCGCTACAGAAATAGTCATGTGTTTATAAACTTCACTGAATGGAGTCCAGTTGTTCTATCAGATATTGGTGCTCTAAATGATGGTTTGAATGACAAATGTCCCCACAGGCTCAGGCATATGAACACTTGGTCCCCAGCTGGTGGCACTGTCTAGGGGGTTCATACAGTGCATCCTTGCTGGAGGAAGCCCGTCACTGGAAGTGTCCTGGAGAGTATAGACCCTCGTCACATTTACAGCGCCCTGTCTCTGCTTGGTGCTTGCGGATGAAGAGGTGAACTCTCACTTTCTGCTCTGGTGGTCACACCTGGCTGCTGCCACAGTTCCCCGCCATGAGGGACTCTGGAGCCATAACCAAACAAACTCTCTTACATAAGTTGCTCCGGGTCATGGTATTTATCAAGGCAACAGAGAGGCAAGCTGAGACGATTTCATACAATTGCTCATATGATGATGCATGGCATTATTTGAAATAATTCAGGGACAGCATAGACTAGGGCTCTCAGACAGAGGAAAAAGAAATGGAAGCCTAAGACAAATTAAAAATAACATAAGATTTTACTACATATAAAGGTAGCCCTTCAAACTAGTTACAGGAAAAATTAAATTTCAGATGGGGGGTGTGGCTTGATTTGTAGAGTGCTTGTGTAGTGTGCATTAAAGCCCCGAATTTACTCCCCAGCACCTCACAACCCAGGTGTGGTGGTGCACGCCTGTAATTGGCTTGGGAGGTGAAGGCTGGAGGATCAGGAATTCAAGGTCAGCCTGGTTGGCATATTCAGTTCAAAGCCAGCGTAGGCTACTTGAGAACCTGCCTCAGAACAAACAAACAACAATGAAAATAGATTAACTTTCAATATCTGGCCCAATGGATAACCACTTGAAAAAATGAAGATCCTACCTCATAATAAGCCAATGTCGAGACCAAAGGACCAAAAATATGGAAACTGAGCTGAAAACCTGGCGAGATGGTGCTCCCCACCAAAGCTGTCAATGGGAATCTGATTCCTAGGACCCACATGGTGGAAGGAGAAAACCAAGTTGTCTCTGATCTCTATGTGCGTGCTGTGGAGAACACACACGCAGATGCACACACACACACACATGAACACGCAACGCACACCATACTTCTGAGGGCAGTTCTTAGAATCACACTGCGCTATAAGGCTGAACCACGGGAGCATCCACAGAGTGAGATCCTGTCTCAAAAAGCCAAAAGAAAATAAAAAGCAAAACAAACAATGTTTGCATATTTTGAAACAGAGATCCCATGTCTAGGATGGGACATTTCTACTTTAAGAATGTAGAAAATGCTGGTCTCAATAATTTCATTGTCAATAGGAGCTAGAAGACCGGGAGCGTGGTCTGTGATAGTGTTCACTGAGCAAGCATGTCTGGACTCAAGTCCCAGAACTACCAAATAGATAAACAGAAACAACCTAAATCTACAATAGGAAGTGATTAACTATTACTGTGAATTTGCATATTGATGTATAGTATATTAATCATGTATGCTAATGTATGATGTATTAGCTAGCCCTCTAAATCAGTTGAGATAATATGTTAATTTTGTACACTGCAGTCCTACCTGACTGTGACAGACACGTTTTCAAAGTATGCTTAGTGACTTGGAAAAAACTAGGGATTATCACCAAATTACAAATTAGGGTCAACGCTTTTCTTTCCTTATAATTTCTTAGGAAAAAATTACAACTTTAGTATAATGAATTTGCAAAGAGAAGACAGCACACATTGAAATGAACCAGATTCAAAGTTTTATTTCCTTTCCTAAAACAATATATTTCAATGTGACTGCAAAAGAAGACCATAGAGATTTACAGCAATCAAGTACAATACATACTGTAGGAGCTTTGTACTGACACTGACTGTCTCTGGTCTGTGTGGCACGTTTCATTTGTATTGTCTTTTGTTGCTTTATGCCTTTTTTACGTTCAAAACAGGCAACTAGATAGATGCTAAACAAATAAACCTTAAAGCACTACCGTAACACTGCAGCCCAGAATGTCTCGAATCTTTTCCTGTTGGGTCTGTGAAGTGGCTGGAAGCGGAAGTGGCAATAGGAAATACAGTGAGAGGCAATTATGCTCGTATTAATTACTGTTATCACGGAGGAGCAATTGTAGTCTGCCGCTGAGTTCCTGTTATTCTTCTGCCAGGGTCTTTGGCAGTCTGGGCTCCGGCCTTTTGATCAGCAGATCTCAGAGTCCTGCAAACATCCCCATCCTGGAATGTGGCAGGGCCACCGGGGGTTTCTGGATGGGGCCAGGAACTTGCCTCATCCTGAAGGCAGAAACTGTGAAATGGACACAGTCACCCTGGAGGCCTGGCCCCCTGCTCAGTGTAGAGACCTGGGCACTGTTCCTGGTGGATCACACGGCTGGAACCCAGGCAGGGAACACAGGGAGCCACCTACTCCCTGGGCCACTGTCACCAGAATGCAAAAGTCAGTTTGTGTGGAATTCCTGCCTGAAATCTGGTGAGAAAGAGCGAGAGATCCTCCTTCCTAACATGCTCCAAACCCAGCCAGGCTGGCCGGAGGTGGACCCTGTGTCTGTAACAGCAGCCAACTGCTCCCACCACCACCACCAAATTAACAGCTTTATTGTCATGTAATTTACCTGACAGCATGATTATTAATTATTTCAATAGAGCTACAAACCATAAACGTAATTTAATTTAAAATGTTCTCGTCACCCCCAAAGTATCCTTCCACTACTGCAGGTGTCTGTCCCTTCCCTCCCCAACTTTGATTCCTTTTTCCTGTAGGCCCACAGGCAAGACTCTCTCAGAAATAGAGAAGAAGAGAGACAGAGAAAATGTGTTTGTGGAGGGAATGTACGTGTGTGTGTGTGTACACATGTACAAGCTCACAAGTGAAAATTCATGTGGAAGCCAGAGTCACTGGTGTCACAATCCACTTTGCTTGTTGAGTCAGAATCTCTCAGTAAACCTGGATCCTGGTGTCCCTGCTTCCCTAGAACTGAGGTAATATGTGCACACACGCTGTGCCCCAGTTCCTTTGTTTTGGTTTTGGTTTTTCCCACGTGGGTTCTGAGGAGTTGAACTGGGGTCCTCATGCTTGCACCCCGTGCCCTTTACTAAGACTGAACTGTCTTGCTGGCCCTTGTGACTATTTTTACCATAGCTTTTGCTGATGTCTCCTTTCCTCCCCCTTCCATCAGGTCAAATCCTGAGGCCCCTGGGTGTAGCGTCAGAAAGAGGTTGAAGGCCAGGCGACTGCCACACCATCCCACAGCTAAAAGCCACTGCGCTGGGCCTGGACCCTCGACACCCTTACAAGAGACTTTTGAGCACAGTGTCCCATGAGTGATTTATTCAATTCCCCAGGGGTCATCAAAGCCCGGGGGAGGTCAGGACCCAGAACCCATCTTTGAACACTGCTGATAGTTTGGGGGTTTTGTTGTTTGTTGGTTAGTTGGTTGATTGGTTGGTTAGTTGGTTACTTGGTTGGTTGGTTGGTTGGTTGGCTGGTTGGTTTTAATGAACCCCTGCCTATGCTTCTACCACTGTAATCAGAGATGATGACTCAATAGCTCAGTAGGACTTTCGGTCCAGGTTACACGGAGCCAGAAGGCAGCTGTGTGGCTGACAGAAGTCTGAAGTGCAGTATTCAGAGTCTAGGGAAATCTTCCCAAGTTCATGTCCACGATGTCTGGAGATTCACTGAGGCAGGAAGAGTCTGTCTACAGAGACACAGCCTCTGGACTGAGTTCTGGAAATGAGGAAATGTGCCCTGGTGCCCTGGCCAATACATGCAAGTTGCTCCCTTGGGGCAGACAGCTGAAAGAATAAACGAAGCAGGAGCTATGCAGGGAAATGAGGAGAAACCTGAGGCCTGATTTCACAGTATGTCTCTAAGGACTTTAAACATTGAAAACACATATGCAGCATGCTCACTAGTCAGGTGGCTTTTATGAATCCAGCCGGCTCATCTTGTTTCCAGACTCATATGTTTCCAGTTAATGTCACCCAGCAAATCCATTGTCAGCCACTCTTACCTTCTCACATCTGCTCCTCACATGTCTTCTGCCTCTGGCTTGAAATTGTCATTCTACAAAATAATTGCGTCAAAACCGATGTTTCTGGCCTCATACAGTTCTTCTAGCTTGTTGCAAGATTTTATCCCCAAACTCTAGTACCCAAGCTGTCTCAAGAACAAAACAAAAGAAGAATGTTCCGCTCATTGTTTGATTACTCTATGGTGCCACCTTCCCTGGGGTGTCAGGTGCCCTTAGCTAGTATCGATGCTTTCACACATCAAAGGAGTTACAGTAACCCAAGATGGGCACAGCAAGACAGATGTAGCATGACCCTCCCTGTCCTGTGGCCTGTGGGGGTGTGGGGGTAGCCATGTTGCTTTCACAACCATCCCAGCTGAACACACAGCCGTGGCTTAGAGGTTTGTGGTATCTTGCCACTTGCTATGCTAATACCAGCCTAGGCTAACTTAGAAGCATTTGTCTGTTTCTTTTGCTACCTTCTTCATTGGCACCAGCGGGTCACTCAGAGTGTGCCAGAACATTACCACCAGGGACAAAATAAAATGCTCAGAAGAGAAAAAGAAGGGGGTGTTCACAGGCAGTTTGGAGTCGGGCACAACAGCCAGGCAGTGGTTTGTTATCTCAGTACTTGGGAGACCGAGGCAGCAGGATTGCCTCAAGTTTGAAGCCAGCTTGGGTTATAGAGTAAGACCCTTTCTCATCAAAAACAAAAGCAAGAAATGGGCCAGAACAAAGTGAAGCCCTCACATAGTAACGAACCCAAGGCACATGCCTACAGAGACAAAACCAGCTGCCTAAGCCTCCTGAGAAGCCGGTATGGACCAGGACGAAAAGAAGAAACTAGACTGCCCAGTGGGTACTCTGAGGGGCTCGTCAGCCTCACTGTTTCTTAATCATGTTATTTGGTTTTGGTTTTGCCCTCCCCACCCCCAGCAGTTACAGCTGGCCGCGAAGAGCCCTGGTAGGAATGTGGGAAGTGGTTGCATTCCTGAACCTCAGGTGGTCATTTCACTCCCTGGACTGCCAAGCTGCCATCTGGGTCGCTCTTAATTGCAAGCTACTGTTGTGTTCTGGAAACCCAGTCTCCGCCTTCGCTCCCCTGCAGGCTCTCCAAGCCAGAGAGCTTAAGGCTGAGGCTGAGTGCTCCACTCACACATCCATCACTGCCACCACTGGCTGAGGGAGGGTCCTGGCCCTGACCGTGGCCCTTGTGATTGGTTTTCCTTAAAAAGGAAAGCAAAACAAAGTCCTAGAATAGGAGGATTCTATTAAAAACTTCACGCCTTGTTTCCCTGATGAGTCCACATCCTGTAGCAAGGGCTAGAGCCTCTAAGTGGCCCCAGAACATGCAGACTTCGGGGTGCTTTTCAGCTTCAGTTATGTGAAGGTGAGCCGGGCAATGCATTAAGTCACAGCAAGATGTGTGTATGGGTGTGTTCTAATGTGTGTGTGTGTGTGTGTGTGTGTGTGTGTGTGTGTGCACAGTTATGAGTGTGTATGTGTGTATACCAGTGCATGTATACCTGTATGCATATATGTGCACACATGTATGTGTGTGCTTGCTTATTTTTGTCTGTGCATGTGACCACTCCCATCAAGCAGGCCACAATGACTTAACTACAGCTCTAGGAGACCTGATGCCCTCTTCTGACCTCTGTGGGCACTGACTTATGTGCACACACCCACCCACCCACACACACACACGTTCACATAATTAAAACTTAATCTTTTTAAAAAAGTCATAGAGCTAGATGAAAACTAGCCTAGATCTTGATGAAATGGCAGGCATCCAGCCTGGTCCCTTCAGGTCCTCGCAAGGGTCAGTTTGAGTCCCTGTGACCTACTCATTGTGTCTACTTATCTGTTCATTATTTATCCACATGGTGCTGGTGAGGAACCCAGGGCCTCTGGCATGCTACGCAAGCCCCCTGCCTCTGACACCCTGCCCCACTTCTGTGTAGGATACAACGCGTGTTGAACAAAAGTCAAGAGAAACAACGCCGATTTGATGTTTATACAGTCAAAAAGGCGATCTTAATGGTAGCAATGGCTTAGGAGTTAGACAAAATGTTTTTGTTTCTATTCTTGTTTTGTTTTCAGAGAAGAATATTTTATAGCTGATGTCATTTGGAACTGTTGATGAAAGTCATAATTAAAAATCAACGGAGCCCAGGTGGCGGCCATGCCTGTCATTCCAGTCAGGAAGCTGAGACAGGAGAACCAGGAATTCTAGGCCAGCCTGGGTTACACAGGGAAACCCTGGTTTGGGTTGTACTTTGTTTTCATTTTGGTTGTTTGCTTGCTTGCTCATTCACTTGTGTAGAAGGTATCAGGCGTAGCGGGGCAGTTTCACTCCAGTGGCCCCGTGGTTAGGGAAGCAGAGGCAGGAGGGTTGTGAGTTAAGATCAATCTGGGTTAGACTACATGAGACCGTCTCAAAAAGAATTTAAGATATTAAGGAAATACATTTTTAAAAAGATCAGTTTTTAAGATGACAATGTATTTTTATTCAGTGAAAAGTCTACACAGGAACCATTCACCTTAGTGTCTATATAAGGTCATCCCCAGCCCATGCACTGGCGCTTGTCTCGGGAGAAAAGCTGACCCCCGTTTCTCCTTGTTGTTGCTTTGGTGTTTTGTTACGTTTTGTTTTCTGTGGTTTTGTTTTGGAGCAGGCTATCACTATGTGACCCGGGCTGGCCTAGAACTCACTATGTGGACTAGACTGTCCTCAACTCACAGACGTCTGCCTGCCTCTGCCTCCCTAGCCAGGATTAAAGGTGGGTGCCACCAGGACCGGCTGATCACATATTTTAAATTGATAATTTTTCCTCTGTCTTTTCAACCTACGCATCTAATTTTTTAAATAGCACATTAGTTAAAACGCTCAGGGAAGTCTGAGGACTGAACACAAGGGCCTGGTTTGGATGGGACACCCACCATTGAGAATTACATCAACAGTTGGTTCATCATTCAAACAACATTAGCAGCTGGTTTTGTTGGAATATAGCCCATTATATAAATAAAGAAACCCTTACTCCCTATTTGTCAGATTAATTAATCAAAACTATATATCTGCTTTCGGTTCTTAATGATTTTTAAAAATTTATATATGTGTATATGTGTTTGTATGTACACACGCATTCAGGTGCCCAAAGAAGCCAGAAGACTGCATTTGCTCCCCTAGAACCTCCTAGGATCAATATTTGGCTTTTGATATCCACACACATTGCTGTTTGTGGCTCTAATCGGTTTGTTTTTCGCTGTGGTTTGCTTAGTCTATGAATATGCTTTAACTCACCCCCTCCCTTCAGGGAAAGCTTGGTGCTTTAGCCCTGTGAAGGGTGCTGTGACAAACACTCACTGCACATAGGCTGCATGCTGTAACAAACACTCACTGCACATAGGCTGTGTAGCAGAAGCAGGACTGATGGCTCATAAAACCTCGTGTTCAACTTTGTTGGGTACCCATGGCAGTTTTGCAGCATAGCTGAGCCTCCCTAGTCTTGTCTGTGAGCATTCCCTCTGCCCCATCTTCCCTAAAATGAACAAATCCCCAAACTCCAGGAGCTATGTATGCACAAAGCTACGGGCTAAATGTGGTGATCCTGGTTTATAGTAGGACTCAGGGAAGGTTCCAGTGCACAGTCATTCAGACAACAAGGCAGATGGAACCTGTGTGGCTTCTAAGTTCACCTTGGACATCAATATCCAGACTGATGGATAGGGAGAAGGTACATTAACTTTTCAACTACAATAGCCAGGAAACTACAAGGGATCTCAATAGTGAGCAGGAGCAGAGAGATGGCTAGCAGGTAGTGGTGTTTTCTGCCAAGCCTGGCCACCTGAGTTTGAACCTGGTGGAAGGAGAGAACAGGGTTCTGCACAGTTACCCTCTGTCCTTCACTCAAGTGTTATGGCTCACATGTGCTCGCATGTGCACCCGCATACACACACACGCACACACTCACAACAAGGAACATCAATACGGAGAATTGGTGCCTGTCCAAGAAACAGCAGACACTGGCAGATGTGGTTCCCAGCAGGGAAGCTAGCTGCCACCCACAGCTCTGTCCCTCATGAGGCTGAACAGGAGCTGCTGTTGATACTGCCCTGAACTGGATTCTATTCATGAACTCAGAGCAAGAGGCAGATGATTCTCCTGTTACCCTGTGGCATTCGAATGCTTTCTTCTGTTGCATCTTTGGTTTGCTCCCTTAGTTACTCCCTTTCTGTACCAATCACCCCTCTTTCCATGGTAATAATTCGCCCCTTTCCTATGAACTGAGTCAAATTTCCTTTCTTTTTCATTGTTTACACAAGTTTCAGCTTTATTCAGCACCAATTTTTTTAAGTGAATACCAGAGTAACATATATTTTAATTTCCACTAAAAATATCCTGACACCCTTCTTGCCCATTTTCCTTAAAATTGGGGAACTGGTGCTGCCCAGTTTTTCTCAGACAGCCTGGCCATGCTCATTGTCTTTGCAAGTTTTTCTCTCCTGTCAAGTTTTTCTCTCCTGTCGTCTACTAGGGGTGTAAGACATGAGCAGTACCGTAAGCAGAAACACTAATCCTCAATGTGCAGCTTAGTGACTTTATATTTTTTTCTAGGAACCAGTGTCCACACTGAGACAGAGAACTGCTGGCGTCCCTGGTTCACAGGTCCCTGCCCTGAGGTAACCGCTGCTAGGGTTGCTGTCCTCAGACATCAGTTGCTCTTGAACTTATGTGAACGGAAACATATGGTTTGTCTTCTCCTCTGTCCAGTTTCCTCTGCCCCATGCTGCTTGAGATCTCCATCCATATTTCTGTGTGAGGTCAGTAGGCTGTGCTTCTTCTTGCCAACCAGTGTTCCATTTATAAGACAGAGGGCGTCTGCCTGACAATGGTTTGACTTTACAGATGGACATGCACTTTATGTGGTCAATAGAACTACTTCACTATCATTTACCTCTGTGTGTGTGTGCGCGCACAAGTCGGAGTTCAACTTTTGAGTTTCTTCCCCTGTCTTTCTCTATTCCACATTTTTGTTTGTTTTGCTTTGTTTTGTTTTTCAAGACAGAGTTTTTCTGTGTCGCTCTGGAACTTGCTCTGTGGACCAGGCTAGCCTCTAGCCCAGAGATCCACCTGCCTCTGCCTCTCAAGTGCTGGGATTAGAAGCATGCTCCACCACCATCTGGCCCATTCCACTTTTTGAGTCTGGGTCTCTCACTAACCCTGAAACTTGCTGATTTGGCTAGGCTTCCTGGCTGAAGACCTTCAGGATCCTCTTGTGTCTACCTCCCCAATGGGGCAATTACAGGCACATACCACCATACCTGACTCTTGACGTGGTTTCTGGATATCCAAACTCAGGTCCTTGTGCCTGTGTGGCAGGCATTTCACTGCAACAGTCGCCATTGGTTGCATCTGCACATGTGCATGCATGTGTGCACGCATGCACACAGACACACAGACACACACACACACACTAGAATAAACCTTTTACAAAATAATTTAGCCTCACTAAAATCCCTCATTATTTCTAATTGCTTCTACAACTGGTTGAATTTTCTCCATCCCATTTTCCAACTGTCTGAGTTGTCACTGTCTAAGTAGGCACGCATGGATGCAGACCAATTTTGTAACCAACAGTAGGCATGCAGCTAACACGGTAGAATGGGAACTCCACTGAGGTGACACATTCCCTGCCTGGTTCTCTGTTCCTCTGACCCATGGAGTCACCTGCAAACCTGCAACTGCTCATTTGTGTTACCACTGGGATCTTCCCGTCCCCACCCTGGCCTGTGGTGGTTAGCTTGCAAATATCATCCATCCTAGGATAAAGCACAAAATTGCTGCTTCTCCTCCTTCCTTTCCTCCCCACTATACACACACTTTCTGGCCAGTTATTTCCTGGTGATTCTGCTACCTATCAGATGTAGTGTTTGTTCCTGTGAAAGGCAGAACTGACGAAGATGCTGTTCCCTCCTGGTGTTCCGGCTTGTCTGCGCCTTGCATCCCTGGATCTGTAGTGACATCAGGAGCACCTGGCTTTCCACTGACCTCTATTATAGGAGGCACGAACAGGAAAGGTTTGTGCCAGTCTGATGCGTCCCACCTGTCCCTGTAAATATGCTCGTGAGGCTTCAGTTAGGCCACCCCCAAGGCCCAAGTTTCTAGGGTTTGCTGAGTTCTTTCTTGTTTGACACAATGTCCCCTGTGTCACACTGAACGTAAGTTTCCGCTCCCAGGCCTCCTGCCTCAACCTTGAGGGTGCTGGGGCTACAGGCATGAGGACCATGCTTGGCTTCTTCTCGTCTTTGTTTTCATAACTGTCATGAGGATCTATCATAATGTCTGAGAGACTCCTAGGTAAATGACCTTTGAGAACAGAAGCCATCTATTTGTGATGGCCTAAGTTTTTATCTATTCAGTCATTTATTTATGTGCGTTTAATGTGGGGGGGTGTGAGTGAGTGTGTGTGCGTGTGAGTGAGTATGAGTGTGTGAGTGTGTGTGAGCGTGTGTGAGTGAGTGTGTGAGTTTGTGAGAGTGTGAGTGAGTGTGTGTGAATGAGTGTGTGAGTGTGTGTGTGAGTGTGTGTGTGAGTGTGTGTGAGTATGTGTGAGTGTGTGTGTGAGTGTGTGTTGAGTGAGTGTGTGTGTGAGTGAGTGTGTGTTGAGTGAGTGTGTGTGTATGTGTGTGTGCTTACTTGCCTGGGTGTGCTCAGAGACCAGAGGAGGGCTATGGATCCCTTAGAGCTAGAGTTATAGGGATTTCCAGGATGCCCAGCCTGTTACTTGGGTGCATGGATCCACACTCTGGTCGTCATGATTGTGCAGCAAGCTCTCTGAACCCCTCCCACCTCGCTGACAAGCCATGTCTAGATAGGTGTTCAGATCTGGCATGAGGAGAGGTAACATGTTGGAAACCTGAGTCTGGCAAGATGACATAAAGAAGTTCAAACACCTGAGAAAGCCTTTAAGAACGCAGAGGGTGTTGTAGCTGAGCCGCTGCTTCTCTCTGTACACCAGAGGCCCCTACATTGACTTCAGTGCTCAGGAACAAGTGTGCGGGGTGACCTCCCCCATCTCTGGTCTGGGAGTCATGTTTGTTTAGATCTCAGAACATAGCTCCCTATTCATTCCATTGGCAGAACGTGAGCTCGTTCCTGGGTATAGTATTGAAATGTCACCTGATCAGAAAGTCTCATAACTCTAGCAGGACACCAGGAATGGGGCTGAGCTTCCAAGACACAGAACCACAACAGTTGGAGATTGGGATAAAACAAAAGTGCCTTTCTCCCTGTTTTATGTTTTCAATGTTGTGTCTTCATGTATGTAATAAAGTTCTCTTGGGTGGTCGGTGTTATCCTTGGGTTAATGTGGTCCACACTGTGGATCAGGACATTTTTCTTTGGCTGTGTGTCTTTCATTTTGGTCCTTATGCCTTTATCCCTGCTGCCTGTGCTTCAGGAGGTCCTCTCCTTATTCCAGGCTTAGCCACAGAGACCCCCACTGACGGACCAGGCTTGCAGACTTCATGTTAAACTCCGCAGAGCATCTGCTGCTGTACACCTGGGTCTTGTCACTACAGAGAGAACAGTGCTGTGCAGATGAGACCCAGGATGAGCAACTTTCTCTGTGGTCCCAGCAACAGTTCTCTTCTGCTTATGAAGCCCACAACCTCCAAGGTCTCAAGGGCTTCTTTTCCTAATAGCTCGGGATGCTTGGGAAGGCCGAAAGGACCTAACAAGAGATCCTGATGTCAGTGGACACCCCCACCAACACTGTGGTGTCAGATAAAACTCTGTATTGTTCAGACTGAAACCAAGAGAAAATCATTATGTATGTTCCAGAATGTAATGTATTAAATTTTTTTAAATCAGTCACCAACGCTGAACGTGCAAGAACATGCCCAGTGTTGCCATCCTTTGGTGAGCACACTCAGTACCTTCCAGGATTCTCCCCATTCCTCATCCCTTAGTCATGGGCGCTACCCAGCACAGCTCTTGCCTCTCTCCCTTGTCATGTTTACAGGAAAACCATCCTGACCACTCCCTTGCCCCCTCCCACACTTCTCTCCCTCCTCCTCCAAGTGTTTAAAATAAGATTTGGGTGAAACAGATTTCTTCTCACAATAAAAATGCAAAACAAACGGAAAGCTTGGGGCAGAAAAGATGGTTAAACTGGCAAAATGTTCAGAGGGGGGCAGAGCCCACATTAACATCAGGTGCCATGCTGTGCCCTTGGCATCCCAGAACTCCTGGGGCTTGCCAGTCAGCCTAGCCCACTTGGTGAGCCCCAGGCTACAGTAAAAGATCCTGACTAGAAACTCAAGGTGAGAGGCTCCTGAGGACCAACAACCAGGGTTACGCCTTGGTCTTCACAAGTGCAAACAGGTGTACAAGTATGCACACATGTACACGTACATACAGTCCTACAGGTAGCAATGATCTGTAGGAGGCAAGAAGGTAGTTCAGTTCAACAAGACTTAGCAGCGGGTGTTGCTTCAAACTTCAGGAATCTGACTCCAAGTAGTTTATTTTAGACACATTTAAGCACAGCAGAATTTGGCGAAAACTTTCCTGGTGATAATTAATTATTCTGTGTGCACAATAAAGCATACATAAATTTCCTTGAAGAAAAAAGTAAATTAAATACAGGTCAGATGTGACTACATCAAAATTCTTTGTAAAGTCCGTAAAGATAGGTTCTGTAGACTGATGGAGAATATCAAGCTTATGGTAAGAGCCCAAGGAAGGGCTCAGTATAGGAAGTCTCTGGCCACACAGATAATGCAAAGGTCACCATGCCAGAAGGAAGGCCACTCCCAGCATTCTGAGTGGACAACAGGTATTGCATTCCTCCCCTTGGAGGAACAGCCCTGTATGCTTAACATTCCAGGTTTCACTCGGGCTTACCTGTGAGCACAAAACTTGCATGCCTCCTACACATGTGCATACACGCACACACAGACACAAGTGTATACAAGAGCATGCGTGTACAAGAGCATGCACACAGACGTACATGCACACTTTTTTACAATGGGAAGCTTACGGTATACCACAAGCTGAGTCTCATAAACAGGACAACACACTTGACCTGATTTACAACCTTCATGTGTTGTCTTTATAACTTGTCTCAAGCTCCATCCCCCTGTGCCAGCTCCGCTCCTTTGCCCTGGCTCCCGAATGCCTGGATTATAAGTAGGAGCCTTGGTGTCTCGCTAACCTGCTTCCTAGCATTTCCATTAAGCTGTGGTCGTACCTCCTGCCCGCTATCCTCTGTGAGAGGTGGGAGTTCTCTTTCTTTGCAGAGAGATTTTAACACAGCAGGCTTCTCTGCTGCTGCACGAACTGGGAGCTGTGCCGAGCCCAGGAGGCTCTGAGATGAAACACCACAGGCTGTATCTGCTCCTTCTCATCCTGGTGGAGATCCCTCCCCAGAGCAGATGCCTTTTTTTTTTTATTTATTAAAGATTTCCGTCTCTTCCCCACCACCGCCTCCCATTTCCCTCCCCCTCCCCCAGGCAAGTCCCCCTCCCTCCTCAGCCCGAAGAGCAATCAGGGTTCCCTGACCTGTGGGAAGTCCAATGAACCCCCACCTCCATCCAGGTCTAGTGAGTTGAGCATCCAAACTGCCTAGGCTCCTACAAAGGAGCAGATGCCTTTTGGTGAGCTTGAGGCAGGTATGCCATGGGGATCAGATGTTTCCTGAACCCACACTGCACGACTCTCTGTAGTCCTGGGTTTACAATCCTCGCACTGACACTTTCCAGACAGCTCACCTGTTTGCTCCAGGTCTCACATCTGTAAGCCGGGGATCACAGTGGCCTCCCCCCTGCACTGATATGAGATCTCATGGGCCAGTTTTGGAAGCTCTTTGTCAGCACGGGAGGGGAACTTGGGTTATCTCACTTAGTGTGATCCAGCGGTCACCTGAGGGACTTGTTTCATCCGGGGGGGAATTCCAGCATTCCATCCTGTCCAACTGGAGAAACAGGTTACTTAACTGATAGAGGTTGGCATGGGCACATGGCTGTGACCACCAATGCCAGGCAATGTTTAAATATTCTGGTGACATTTAAGTGGAGGCTGGGCAGACACATTTTTCCCAGCTCTCAGGTGCAGTTCCAGGCCACTGGTAAATGTGTCATGACAGGAACTGGATTCTGCTGAGTAGCTTCCTAATAGATTTTCCAACAGGCCCAACCACGTTTGTACAAATGTCCACAAGGAAAAGATCCTAACAGCCCCAAATCCAGGCATCTGAAGACGAGACATGAAAGGCAGCTTAAGATATCTCCAGAACAATCAAGAGGTCGAAGGGCTGGCTGGGGAGTAAAGCGCTGCTGTGTGAGCATGGGGACCACGGTTCCATCGCCAGGACCCGCTCTGTAGAGCTTGGTGTAGTGGCATGAGTCTAATGCCAGCACTGGGGAGCAGGGGACACATGGATCTGAGAGCACCAAACCCCAGGAACAGGCCTGTCTCAAAACACATGGTGAACAGCTCCTGAGTAACAGCTAGTCTACACACACACACACACACACACACACACAAATACACACACACCACACACACACATACACATACAAAAAAGAGCTCAAGTGACTGGAGAGATGAGTCGCTGGTTAAGAAGATGTACTGTTCTTCCATAGGACCTGAGTTTGGTACCCAGCACCCATGTTGGGCATCTCACAACCACCTGTAATTCCAGTTTCAGGGAATTTGATGCCCTCTTTCTGGCCTCCTTGGACAGGGCACTGACATGTACATACATGCATACATACACACATTACATATACACAGCTAGAATAGTCTTTTCATAGAAGAAGGAGAGGGGAAGGAAGAAGAAGAAGAAGAAGAAGAAGAAGAAGAAGAAGAAGAAGAAGAAGAAGAAGAAGAAGAAGAAGAAGAAGAAGAAGAAGAAGAA
>NW_004949099.1:254313-262623 GCF_000317375.1 Microtus ochrogaster
AGGAAGAAGAAGAAGAAGAAGAAGAAGAAGAAGAAGAAGAAGAAGAAGAAGAAGAAGAAGAAGAAGAAGAAGAAGAAGAAGAAGAAGAAGAAGAATTCAAAGGGTCACTGTAGTTGTATCCAATTAATTGTACATATCACACCATGGAAGCAGAGAAGACCAGTCTTGGCATCTGCAGGTGGAGGCCAGCAGAGCCAGCCAGTGGTGTCATCTGAGTGAAACTGAGAGGCCTAAGAAACAGTGAAAAATGCTGAGTTCTGATCTGGCCCAAAGACCTGGGACTGGAGTGGACTCCCTCCTCCAGCTGGAAGACCTGTGGACCAGGACCAGCAATGTCCAGGGTGAAAGATGAGGACTCTGGCTCACGGGGAAGCAATCCTTTTACCTTCTATTCTTTATTTGCTTGTTTAAAAAGTTGTGTATGAGTGCTTTTCTTGCATATATGTCAGCACACCACATGACACAGTGTCCATGGAGACCAGAAAAGGACACTAGGTAGCGCAGAACTGGAGTTCCAGATGGTCACTAGCTGCCATGAGGGTGCTGGGACCCAAACCCAGGTCCTCTCCCAGAGCAGCAAGTTTTCTTAACCTCTGAACCATCTCTCCAGCTCCTGTTTTCGCTGTTTTAAGGATTATTTTTATTTATGTGTATATGTGTATGCATGTGCCCATGTCTGTGGGTGCCCTCAGAGGCTAGAAGAAGAGTTACAGGTACATGCTCAACATAGGTGCTGGGAAACGAACTTGGGTCCTTTGCAAGAGCAGCAAGCACTCTTAACCTCTGAGACATCTCTTCAGATAGTTGTCTTTGTTTTTGAGACAAGATCTTATGCAGCCCATGCTGGCTTTAAACTCACTGAATAGTCAAGGGTAACCTGGAACTTCTGATCCTCCTGCCTCTACCTACCCAGTGCTAAAATCACAGGTGTGCAGCTCCAAGCCTGGTTTATGTGGTGCTGGGAATTAAGCTTCCGGCATGCTAGGCAAGCACTGCCCCAAGCTGTGCCCCAGCCTCTTCTACTAGTTTTTCCCCTATCCAATTGATGAATTGGATTAACTTCACCCACACTGCTAAGGATGATCTTAATTCACGTTCCCCCATTCACAAGTTCTACTCTTCCAGACACACCCTCCCAGTACCCACACACAGTTGTTCCTCAACTGCTTTACCAGCTACCTTAGGTTCTTTCTATGTTGTTCTGATAAAATACTTTGACAAAGGCATCTTAAGGAAGGAGGGGTTTGAATCAGCTCCCAATGCAAGAGTACAATCCGTCATGTGGGGAAGTCAACGCAGCAGGAACCGGAAGTGGCTGGTCATGTGGCATCCATACTCAGGAAGCAGAGAGTGATGAATGCCTGCTGCTGCCCACCTCCCTCTCTCTATCTGTATAGCCCAGGATCCCTCCAGGTCCCACCCACAGGTGGTAACACAAGTCAATTCCGCATCTCCCCAAGTGATTACAGATTCGTCCAGCAGGCAAGACTGAGCATCCCAGGAGCTCTCTGGACATCCCTCCACTCAAGCCAAGTGCACACGGGGAGCTACCTTTCACCCTGAGAATCCTGCCCCTCAGCATATTGTCTGTGATGAGGTCAGCATCAGCTAGGGCTGTGGGAAAGAACACAATGGCTCTACATCACTGTCTCAGATCTCCCTCTTAATGCCCATTGATGAGCACATCGTGCCGCCACCAAGGGCATCCTTCTCTCAACACAGGGAACCACATCTCACTAGACACTCTAGGAGTACCACATGCTGGACAGCATCAGGCATGGGGTACTGAGCCCCATCCCCAACACTTTCGTTCTAACCCCCAAGGATACCTCTGATGTCACAAGAGAACTCAAGATCAAGCCCGCACAAGACAGAGGGCTCTGCCCAGTGAGCTCTCTGAAACCTAGGCCTATGTGTGCACTGAGCTAGTCCATCTTCCCAATAAGCTCTCCATGGTGATGACAGATGGTGCTCACCAGCCACCATGCACCATTTGCTGTGACACTTAGAGCCGTTGGCGCCACATCTTGTATAATCTTCACAGCAGCCCCCATTTTACAGGTAAAGTGAACTGCCAGTCAGAAGGGTTCACACACTGCCCTGGCCATGGGCACAGACCTATGGTCGCCTTCTAGATTCCCATCCACACAAGATACAGAAGTCTATGATACAGAAGTCTTCAAGGACTCACTCCCCTGAGTCTCAGGTAGTCGTTCAACCCAGGACCACCTTGACCTTCCTGATTTAGGACTACTGTGTCTAGGGGAACTTATATCCCATGGTTGGGCCAGTTTTCTAAGGGGGTGGGGTTGACAACGTGTATCGTAGTGTGTGGGAGGCTGGACTGGAGACAGGGAGGGAGCATGACGGGTGGGTGACCATGATAATGTGTTGCTTCAGCCTACAGGGAGCTTATTGCAAAAGGTCAAAGGTCACTTGGCCCAGCTGACCAATGGCCTGGGAATGCCCCACTTCCTGGGAAATGAATGAACAATTCAGGGGCCTCTTCAGTCCTTTTTACTTCTTAACCTTTAAGTCTTAAATCTAAAGCAAACTGTAAATAAAGGAGGCGCTTTAAGGCTCCGTTGGCCATCGGGTTTGATTGATTCTTATTTGCAGAAGACGCCAAAAACATCCCCTACTCGCGACAATTTGTTTTGTAGGAAACCAAAAAGAGGGGAAACTCAAATGTTTTTTCTGTCTTTCGTTTTACCATTTCTAATCCAAAGTAAACAAGAGACCTCTGTCCTTTGTGCCGGACACTGGCAGACACAGGGCTCTTGTTCCCGCTTTGAGCATGACCAGCCATCCCAGCCCCGGCTCACACTGAGGCGCCTGTGTGCGCGAGAGAGGTGGCCTCGGCGCCTCGGATCCCTGCCCTGCTGGGGCTGCATTGCCAACAGCTGACACCCAAGCTTAACTTGTCCCTGAATTTAGGACCGTCTGTAAGTCCACAAAAGAAGAAACTCTCTCCCTGCCACTCCCTGAAACCCACACCCACCCGACTCTTGCCACTCTTCCTTCTGAACCGAAAATCCTTGCAGAAGCAAGAAGTGTTTACTACAGAAAATTAAACAAGGAGAATCAAAATGAAGAATGCAGACATGCAATCTGTCGACATTTTGGCATATTTATAACCTTCTGTTTGTCCATGTACATACATTAACACACTCACGGGAAGGGAGAGAACGTGCTGCAAGGTACACTTCTCAGACATGTGTCATAAACAATCACATTAAAAAATAAAATACCCCCACACCCAGGAGGTGATGTCAGAGGACTGAGGCCAGCCTGGGCTACAGGATGAGTTCAAGGCTAGCCTGGGCCACAGAGTGAGACTTTTCCCTCCAGCTTCCAAAAGAAAAGAAAGGTTCTGGGGTAGACATGGATAGTCACTGATTTTAAGAGATGTTGCTATGGGCATCAAAGAAACTTCTAGCACAGGTGAAAGAATCTGTATTAGTGAAGAGATGGAGACTCGTGTATAAATGCAAATCTAGGGTCCCTACCCAAGGGAGACTGTCCCTGGTCTTTTCCATATTCTCCAGGATGTGTGTCTCAATTTCTCTTCTACTACTGTGATAAAACAATGTAACAAAAGCAGCCTAAGGGAGAGAGGACGATGTCCACTGTGGCAACCAAGCCAAGCTCTTGGAGCAGCTGCTCGCATGACATTGGCAGTTGGAGAAAAGAGCAACACATGCATGCAAGCTGGTACTCAGCTCACTTTCTCTACGCTTACACAACCCAGGATCCCTTACCTAGGGGATGGTGCCACCCACAGTGGGTGGGTCTGTATCTCAATGTAATCAAGCCAGTCCCCTACAGACAAGCCCAGAGACCAACCTCATCTAGACAATCCCTCACTGAGACTCCCTTCTCAACTGATTCCAGCTTCTGTTAATTGACAATTAAGACTAACTATTACAATGTGCACAACCCAAAGAAGTAACAACTTATATGTATCTGGACCACTCTTGAAATGCTAATTAGGAAACATCTTCTGTAAGAAAAAGATAACTGTAACCAAATTATTAAGCTAAAACCCTGGGAGCCTGGGGTGAATTTAAAAAATAAAAAAGTAAAGTAAAATAAGCTGTCAAGGGAGGGGTGGCAGTGTGGGTAAAGGTGTTATTTCAAATCGGCGGGGAAAGGGAAGGAGAAAGATAGATTCAGAGAAAGGGCATCATCAGCAAATCAAATTATTTGGAAAATGTCGTACAACAGTGGCTAGGTCAGATCCTCCCTGACCTCTACAACAACTGCTCCCACAATTAATATGAAGAACAAGTCCCCAGTGATGCATCTGACGTCTCATTAACTAAGAACCTGTCAGTGGGTCTAGAGATAGCTTCATGTTTAGTCTTTGATTGTATTTATTATTATTTATTTATTTCTAAGTCTGTGCACACAGTGTGCATGTGCTGCATGCTCAGATGCCTATGGACAAATGGGAGTCAGCATAAAACCCTCCTTCCAGCTGTGGGTGTCAGGAATTGAACTCATACCAGCAGACTGAGCAGCAAGCATCTTTACTCAATGGCCCATGATCACTTCTCTTGAGTCTTCTAAAGAGCCTTGCACCCACCCACGGAGACAGTGGGGCTGATCTATTGGGAGCTCACCAAGGCCAGCTGGATTGTGACTGGAAAAGCAGGGGATAAACCCGGACTCTCTGAATATGGCGGACAATGAGGGCTGATGAGAAGCCAAGGACAATGGCACTGGGTTTTGATCCTACTTCTAGTTCTGGCTTTGTGGGGGCCTAGCCAGTTTGGATGTTCACCTTCCTAGACCAGGATGGAGGGGGGAGGACTTCGGACTTTCCACAGGGCAGGGAACCCTGACTGCTCTTCAGACTCGAGAGGGAGGGGGAGAGGAGGGGGGAGGATGGGAGGAGTGGGAGGCTGGGAGGAGGCAGAAAATTTTTTTTCTTTCTCAATAAAAAAAAAAACAATAAAAAAAGAGCCTTGAAAGAAATGTGCTTGTATTGATGGAAGAGAAAGGTTTGACTTGTGTTTACTAAGTCAATGGAATCAGATTATTCAACTTGGTATCTTTACTTTTTCCATCCTTCTGAGGGGCCGCTGGTAGTGAGGAACCTGGAACTTCAGCCTGTCCCTTGTTTGTGGCTGCGTGTAAGCCACACTGAGAATCAGGACTTTGACATTTTACAGTTTCTCACTGCTCTGCGGGTGGCAGGTTTGATCCTACAGCACAATTCCATGGGTAGATTGGGGACTAAGTTCAGCAGTGAGGGGATTGTCTCTGATCCCCATGTCCCCCATGATGAGTTTATTAGCATCTGGTTTTGCCTGTTATGCTTTTCCCTAGGCACACTTATTAAAATCCTCAGATGAGATTCTGTGTCTTAAAAAGAGAGCTGGGGCTTGGGAGATGGCTCAGTGACTCAAAGTGCTTGCTGTAAAAGCCTGATGACCTGAGAATGACCCTAGCCCACATAAAGGTGGAAGGAGATTCAACTCCACAAAGTTGCTCTCTGAACTCCACAGTTGTCTATGCATGAGCGGACCTAATACTATTAAACCAAATTTAAAAAACGAGGCCTGGGGATGTGGCTCAGTTGGTAGAGTCCTTACCTAGCATGCATGAGACCCTAGATTTAATCCCAACACCACAGACTCTGTGCTGACCTCAGACTCATGGGAGCTTACATGTCCTGGGAAGCCAGGTGTATGCCGCCACACATGAGGCTTATTGTGTATTTTCTTTAGAGAGTTTTATTCACCACCTCAGACTCTAAGGGATTTAATTATACAATTATACCACACAAAAACAGTGGCAAAACTGGGCTGGGGAGATGGCGTAGTGGGCTCATCTTGAAAGCATGAGGGCCTGAGTTTGATCTCCAATGCCAGCATAGAAATTCAGGCACGGTGGCATCGATCAGCCTGACATCCCAGCACTGAGAAGAGGAGCAAGAGGATACCTGGAGCTCACTGACCATCCAGTTAGTCTAGCAGAATCGATAAGGTCCAGCTTCAATGGGAAACCTTATTCAAAACTAAGGTGATGAAACATTGAGGAAGACACTCAAGGTGGTCTCCATATGTATGGACACACATGTATGCTGCGTTCTACACGAACACATCAAAACACACACACACACAGCCAAGAGAAGATGATGCAGGATGATAGCGATTCAATGCCCAGTGCTGACTGGAAGGTTCTCAGATGCTCCTGAACGTAAAAGCATAATGTTAGAATCTAGGGTCCTCTCCTTTTTCACGGGTACCTTACTGAGACACCATGTGTGAGCCCTCAGCTAACAGAGGTCAGCATCTCTCACCTGGGGAGATGACTTTACCCCAAAGGGGAATCAGAGGCCGCTCTTCCTGCTCACTGCTGTTTCCCTTCCTCCAGCCTGGGAATCAGAGGTCCTGTGTGTAAAACTCCCACCCCACCCCCCCCCCTCCCCACCCCTCCACCCCTCCCCACACCCTCCCTGGTCCTGGGAAAGCTGTAAGAACAGACTTCCACCACCACCTGTGCTCTGATCTCTTTCTTCGGAGTCCCTGCCACACTGTCTGTCTCTGTCTTGGTGATATGGCCTGAACTCTTCTCCCAGCCCTGCTACGCTGATGCCTATCTGTTTACGGTGTCACCAGTTCTTCTAATGAACTCCACACTTTCCCTGCAACCAAGCTCGGTATCCTCTTGAAACCATCTTCCGCCCAAACCCCAGCACTCTCTTCCTCATGGCCACAAATGGATGCGGAAACTACCTAGATCTCATCCACAAGCAGAACAGGAGAAAATCCTGCCTCAGTATTTTCCTTATCAAAAGCAAACATCCCTTCCCTTGAAGTTTCATGAGACCCCCTGATGTTTCGCTGGCCAGGCTTATTCTTGTGCCCTCCGCTAAGCCAACCAGCAGCAGCAGCCATCAAGGGATGTCTAAGACTAGCTGACAGTCTTGTGGGAAAGGAACTGTCCATACTACAGGCAACAACATCAGGCGCTGCCGACATTAAAAACGTAAGTTCAGCATGACGTTCACGCCTGCCATCATTCATCAACTTTTTTGCTCGTTTCTTCCACGTTATTCAGTCTGTTTTGTTTACTTGGCTGGGGAATCTTCTACGGAATATTTTTCAGTCAGGGTGATGCACAGGTGGTTGACAGTTTTATAGTGTCTTATCTGAACTATCTTGATAAGAAACTGAATTTTGCGTAACAGCCATTTCCTCTCAAAATTCCATGGCAATGGCTTTGTGGTCTTTGGCATTTATCTGACAGACATCAGTATAATAAGTTTCATTTGGAAGCGCCCTCATTCTTCTTCCCCATGGTCCCCCACAAAGCAGAAGGGCTTGTCCAATGTCAGGTGCCTGGGACACAAGAGGCTCCCAGCTAAAGCTGTTGCTAAGAGGCAGGAGCACAGTGAAGGGGCTGTCACCTGCACATGGCTCCCAACACTCCTGGGTTCCCTGCAGCACACTTTCGCAGTGAATGCCTTCTCTCCAGCTGCCTTGATTGTACTACTGTCTGTGTGCTGTGGGATCAAACCTGCCACCCGCAGAGCAGTGAGAAACTGTAAAATATCAAAGTCCTGATTCTCAGTGTGGCTTACACGCAGCCACAAACGAGGGACAGGCTGAAGTTCCAGGTTCCTCACTACCAGCGGCCCCTCAGAAGGATGGAAAAAGTAAAGATACCAAGTTGAATAATCTGATTCCATTGACTTAGTAAACACAAGTCAAACCTTTCTCTTCCATCTATGCAAGCACATTTCTTTCAAGGCTCTTTAGAAGACTCAAGAGAAGTGATCATGGGCTAGTGTCTCTCTCAGCTTTGGTCCGTGCCACAGGCTCCACTCCGTCATTGCTGCCCTCACATTCCTCATGGAGTTTGGAAGCTGACTGTGAGAGCCCACTTGCCTGTCACAGGGTGTAGACGTGTTCTTGTGTTTGCAGAATCACCTTGAACAAGATCCCCATCTCCCAGAGAGCTGTGGGGTATGACACTCCCCTCCTTCCTGCCCTCTTGGGATGGGACAGAGACCAGATTCTCCTCTGTCAACCTCTGCTGTCTTCCTGAGCATCCTATTAAAAATATTTTGACTACCCTTGTCTTTCTCTGACTTCTGTCTTATCTGTCCTGCTTTTTGCTTCCCCTTTCCTCTGACCTTGGGGAGAATTTACTGAGTTTATCAGGCAGCTGAAGCCATCACTGAAAAGTAAGTGAATATGTCCCATTTGCCTTGATTTCTCTTTCCTTATTCTTTAGGTGTGAGTGTGTGTGTGTGTGTGTGTGTGTGTGTGTGTATGTGTGTGTGTGTGTGTGTGT
>NW_004949099.1:262723-280385 GCF_000317375.1 Microtus ochrogaster
TGTTGTGTGTGTGTGTGTGTGTGTGTGTGTGTGTGTGTGTGTGTGTGTGTATGTGTGTGTGTGTGTGTGTGTGTGTGTGTGTGTGTGTGTGTGTAAAGTCAGGCATGGTAACATGCACCTGTTACTCCAGCACTGGGGAAGGAGGGAGAACTGGGTCCCCAGGACCCTCTGAACAGCCATTCTCTGACTAGTTGTCAAACTTCAGGCCAATGAGAGACCCTGCTGTCTAAATAAGCTGGTGCCCAGCACCTCTGGAATCAAGGTTGTCCTGTGTCACCTCACACAGTTATGTGCATGGACATACCACACGTGCATGTGTGTGTGTGCGTGCACGACACACACACCTAAAGAATAACGGAAAAAGAAATCAAGGCAAATGAGACTTGTACAATATGTGTGTGTACATATGTAAAGTGTGTGTGTTCTAGAAATCGATTTTGCTTGCATAGCAAGTGCTTTGCCAACTGAGCCTTCTCCCCCGTCCTTTTTATATTTTCTCTGTCCTCCCTTCTTACTTCTGGGCATCACTGTTTCTGTCAGCATCCTTAGCTGAGCTGGTGTAAGGGTTTCTGGACACTGGATTAGAAACTGCTAAGGGTTCCAGAGGCCATCTTCTCAATCTCCAGGAAGATGTGATGGTGTATTGAAGACCACTAGGGGCAGCAGCAAAGAGAACAGACCCATGCCTGGATGTCCAGTGACTACTCTCTGCCTCTGAGCATGCTTGGAGAGAGGCGGTGTCTTCCACATGAGTGCTGAGTCCAGAGTGGGTTTGTCAGCACTGCACCCAGGTCCCTGAAGTTCCCAAGCTGTGCTGCATGGCCGTGCCTCTGCTGTAGCAGCAGCTGATGTTCCAGAGCCCTAGGGCAGCTAAGCCAGTGCCTCAACCAGCAGGCACCACCTATGGGTTCATTAACACCCAAGCTTCCAACCCACGCTTTGGGGACATTGCGGTCTAGGATGGAAGGATTTGAGGTAATTCATATGTCCAGGGTCCACATCTGAGGTCAGCCTGAGCACCAGGAGTGAGGCAGGAAGCAGGAGCCACATCCATTCTGAACAGCACTGGGAATGAAAATCACCCAGGTGCCTAGGGGCGGAGGCCTCCTCACCCAGGCAAGGAAGATGCACAACGAACCCAGCAGGAGTCCCCCTGCTTTGTCCTCCCCTAGAGCTGGAGACACACTGATCGCTGAGGCCATGGGGCTGAAACTTAGACAATTCATCACTTTGCATCCCTTTCTCTCCCTAAATCCCTTGTATTAGAATATCCTCACTCCACCAAAACTCAGTTCTAAGAGTCGTCCAAAAAGGTTCCCCATGACCAATGGCTTCTGAACTTTACCATCTGGTGGATGCCTCTGCCACCCCTGCTCCCCTTGCCTTGGATCACTTCCTGAGGGAAGGTCCTGTACATGCTGAAGGCAGCAGGCCACTGGCTCTGAGATTGGCACATGGGAGCTATCTTTCCTCTCACACCCATAGCTGTATTTCCTTCTTGAGACTGTCTAGAAGTATAGGGGGCTGTTTACTTGAGACCAGGCCAGCTAGCTGACTGGCCAGCGCCGGGGCCTGTGACTGCCCCATAACCAGGAATGAGGGGAGGCTGAGGAAGAGGGGGAAAATACCCCTACACACACTCTCGGAATTTGGATGGAAGGCACCTGGGCTGTGACTTGGTGGCCTCTGCCCCAGCCCCACCAGAGTTCTCTTGTTTGCCCTGGACAGGCACGATTGGTTCTGCAGAGTGAATCACCCTTGCTCAATCCAGAGTATACTCCTATAAAGAGGGCTCTGCGTGCACGCAGGAATGGAGCCTCGGGGATGCAGGGGACAGGTGCAGGGTCTGCAGGGGAAGGGCACCCAGTCTTTCTCCAGTCTTAAGGACACACTGGGATTCACTCTGCTCAGAGAGCCATGAATTCTGTCTAACTGAAACATGAGTATGTATATGTGCACATGTGTATGGGTGTGTGTGCGTGTATGTGAATTTGTAAACAAGGAAATTGGCATGGAACGATTGAGCAAGGAAAGAGCAGGGAACATGGAAGGGGAAGGCGAGTCCACAGAGGGAGACTTTGCTGATATGAAAGACTGTTAAGCAAACTCTGGCACCTAATTCTCCTACCCAACACGTTAAGCATTATCTTTAATAAAAATGTGGGAAACCGAGGCAATGGAGCAGAGAAACCTTGGGACAAATTTTGTTTCCAACATCACTCTTGCCCTTTGCTTCCCAAACCTCATTATCTAGTCATAAAAATAAACTGGAAGGAGTCATTGTTTAAAGGACTTGTCACTCAAGCATAAGAACTGGAGTTCAGAGCCCCAGAATCCACAGAAACACTGGGTGATGTAATAGCCTACCTGAAATTCCAACCTTGGGAGGCAAAGAGGTATCTCAAGAGCAAGCTAGCTACAGACCAGCCCAATCACTGAGCTCTGGGTTTGATTAAGACACCTTACCTCAGTGAACAAATGAATTAGAAGGACAGTGGATGATGATTTCACCTCTGGCCTCCACATACATGCACAAATGTGCACAGACACCCACACACACGCACACACAATACACACACGCAAGAATGAAAAATAAACCTGAATATTCTAAAACCTCATTGCACCAGCTCAAGAAAATCTTGGGGGATAAGGAGTGATTTTCATTATTGGAGCACACTCTAAGCCAGGCACCGTGACACGCCTCTGTTGTCCCAGCACTACAGAGGCTGGGGCAGGAGAACTGAAAATTCCTGGCTGTGTAACAAGATCCAGGCCCAGAAGAGAAAGACAGAGAGCGAAAGGGAAGAAGGGGGAGTTGGAAGAAGGAAGGGAGGGACAGAGGGACGGAAGGACAGAGGGATGGAGGGACAGAGGGACGGAAGGACAGAAGGAAGGAAGGAAGGAAGGAAGGAGGGAGGGAAAGAAGGAGTAAAAACAGAAAGAATATGCCTGGCGTTGTGTACTTTTGAGTTTGCAAGCTAGCAAATTATCTTTTTTTCCTGTTGAAGAACTTTTCAAATTATATTTATTCATTTTATTGTATGTGTGCTTTGCCGCATTTATGCATATGTACCATGTGCATGCTTAATGCCCACAGAGGTCAGAAGAGGGTATTAGATCCCCTGAAACTGGAGTATGGATGGTTTTGAGCCACCATGTGGGTGCTGGATACTGAACTCTGGTCCTCTGCAAAAGTAACAAGCGTTCCTACCCTCTGAGCCATCTCTACATCCCTACAAATTATCTTTTGATTAAAAACACTTTCCAGCCCTTCAGGGGACCAGCCCACTTGCTTGGTTCTGCCAGCCCCAGCATTGTGTAGGCAGCGGGCAGAGGACCAGGATAGACCGATTCCCAGACAGCCACAGCCAACCACAGCCTCCCCTGCTCTGCGCATGCTTCAGGGAGGAGACAACCAGTCCCCAGCCCTGATTCTTTCCTTGTCTCTTGTGGCCAAAAACACCAGGCAAGCTCCAGGGCAGGTTCAGGTCAAGCCGAAGGAAGCGAGCCCCTATGCTGAAGACCTCAGGAAGGAGCTATGCAGTGGGTGGAGGGATTGACTGACAGGCGGACCCTCAGCAGTCACAGCATAAAACGGTGACGGAAGCAGCACAATATTGTCTGTCAACGTAGGGAAGGGATGGTTTTCTATGTGAGTTCACGTCCTTTTTTTTCTTTTTTGACTTTTCAAGACAAGACTTCTTTGTGTAGCTTTGGAGCCTGTCCTGGAACTTACTCTGTCGAGCAGGCTGACCTCAAACTCACAGAGATCTGCCCGTCTCTGCCTCTCGAGTGCACCGCCACCGCCCAGCAAGTTCACATCCCTTTCAAAGTACCTTTTTATACTAGAATAGTCTGTATCTTATGGTTCAGATCTTAAATGCCCGCCTGCCTCTGAAACCTTTTATGACTGGAAAGCTGGCTCAGTGGTTAAGAGCGCTTGTTTCTCTTGCAGAGATTGTGGGGTTCAGTCCCCCCCCCCACATGCTATGCATCACCATCTGTAATTCCAGTTCCAGGGATCAGACGCTGGCCAGATACACACGTACAGTGAAAACCCTTATACAGACAGTATTAACAAATCTTTTTTTTTTTTTCTTCAAAAGAGGCGCTTGGAGCTGGGTCTGGCCGTGCAGGCCTTATAATCTCAGTACTTTGGAGGTAGAAGCAGGTAGATCTCTGTGAGTTCAATGAGACCCCGTCTCCAAAAGAAAAAAATCAATCAAACAACCAATCAATCAATTAATTAAAACAAAAGAGGTGGATTTAACACCTTTTCTCATAAAAAAACTTGTTTGTTGCTCGCTTGGACTCCCCCAGTGGGTGGCGCTAGTGAGAGATGGAGGAAACTCCAGTAGGTGGGACCCTATTGGAGAAAGTTAGATCAATGAGAGTGTGTCCTTGAAGGGGATATTGGGACCCCCTTCCTTGTTTGGGGGCTGTCGAATAGTGCTCCCCACTGTGACGTCATTCCTCTTGACAGGCCCAAACCTATAGGGCAAGTGACGATGAACTAGAACAGAAGCCAACTCTTCATTTTACGTTCCTTAACTGAAGGATGGTTAACACAATAGCCACACGTTGGGTCCAATGGCTTGGGCCTCCTTTTGGAATAGTGGTCCCTCTGTCCTTACAATAAACTGGAATTTTTAACCCTGAGACCTTTGAGCATCCAGCTAAGCAGACAGCAAGCGAATCCCAAGACAAACAAGCCCTAGCACCAATGCTCCACCCCCAAGGAGCGTGGGGCCTCTCTGGGGCAGGGAGGCGCAGGAAACAGAGGGGGTCAGTCTGACAACTGTGGCTAGTCTCTTTGGGGCTATTGTCCCCCATGGATGGTCCCCCAAACACACATGAGCCATCCTTTCTCCACCCAGAAAGTCTTCCCTCCCTGTGTTCCCCTCTCCTAGTCCAGTATCGAGGGCCAGGTCAAAGTTATATAAACCTTGAGAGAGTCAGCTAGCTGACCCCCACCACCCACTCCCACTTTGTCCTGCACTGAACTGCATGCTAGCCTGCCGTGTTCCGGCTCCCGCACCCCTGAGACAGTAGGGTTGAAACGTGATTAAGTTAGTGGTAGACTGAGTCCCTGATCTTCACAATGTATCTGGGAGTGAAGGGCGGCTTTGCCCCTGGTTTGTGCAGACGACCCAGAGCCAGCAAGGATGGAGGTGCAGGTGGGAATTCACGTTTAATTAGTGTTCGGGTGCCTATGAAGAGAGCGCTTTTCTTGGGTCAGTCCCTGTAGGGTGACTGGCCCTGTTCAGGAGTTGTCTTGGAGCAACCCCTGGCGCAGGTGACTAGATCCTGGGCGACTCCGCTCCGCCGCCTACAGCCTAGACGCAGCTACTGCGCAGGGGACTCGGGCGGCGACCCTGGGCACGAGCACCGCGGGGAGGTGTCTGAAGCCCGGCGCTTCCTGCCTGGCCCTTGGCCCAGGGTGGTGACTGGCTGTCGCGATCGGGGCGCGGGTCCCCGCCCCCGGCTCCCAGTCCCCACCCCTGCGCCCTCGGGGGCACCCCATCGCGGGAGGGTGGTCCGCCGCGCCCCGGTCGCCTAGGGGCGGAGAGGTGGCGGGAACCTCCTTCCCGTTTCCGCCGCGGGCAGCGTGCCGGCCAGTGCCACCGGGAGGCGCGGTCGTCCCTCCGCCCGCGCGCCGGGGGCCGGCCCTGCCGCCTGCGCCTTTTTCCCCGCGCTCACCGCGGCGGCGCGCGGTCACTAGCCAACCGCAGGGAGCGCGGTGGCTGCAGCGCCCTGCGCTCGGAAGATGGTCCCCGCGGCCGGACAGCTCGCTCTGCTAGCGCTGGGTACGTAGATGACACCCGGTGTTCCCGGGCCCACTCCAGACTGCTCTCTGTGGTGCTCCGGAGTCCGCTTGGGAGAGGGGGGATGTTTGAAGTGGGTGGGAGCGTGCGAGCGACCGGGAGTCACTGTGAACTGTGAAACGGGGGACAGTCCTGACGAGGTGGCCACCGGGCGGTGAGATCCGGCTTGAACTTTACTCTACAGGACGTCGGCTCGCCGGTGCCCACGCCCTCCTGCCTACCTGCTTGTCACAGAGCCCGGCTTCTCCGGAGCCGCCTGAGCGCGGGGTGTTTGAGTGCGACCCTCTGGGTGGCCCTGGCTTGAGCCCCTTTCTTTTCCCCGGGGTGGGAGTCCACGTTCCGGGGCGCCCTCCGCCTTCGACTTCAAGCTCTCCTAGGCGTTGGGGTGGGTTTGGGCTTTTTGTGCGGATTAATTGTTCTGTTAATGAGCTTTCCTGGAAGCCATAGTGTCCCTGTCAGAAGAGGCCGAAGTGACACCTGAGCATGACCAGTTTCCTCAGAGTTGGGTCTTGGACATAAACGGGGGTGGGGGAGGGGACACGCGTCCCGGCGTGTCTGGGAGGCGGGAGAGCTTTCCCGCTGCGAAGCTCGCAGGTGTGTGCTTCAGTAACCGGTCTGTCCTTGACATGTGTGTTCCCCAAGCGCAGTGTGCACTTTCATCTGTCTGGTGCAGGGTCTGTGATGTTTGACAGGGTGGACGGAGGCACCCAGGTGTCCCGGTCATTGCTGCCGCCTTGTGAATATTTTCTGGTATCTTCAGCATTTAAAAACCCTGTAAAGTGGCTGAGGCTGTAGGTCAGTGGGCCTTGGGAAGGATCCCCAGCACCATGTAAAGCCAGCTTTGTAACCCCAGCGCTCCGAAGGGAGAGGCAGTGGGATCATAAGTTCAATACCATTCTTATCTACATCGCGAGTTTGAGATCGCCTGAGCTCGTGAGAATCCAGTTCTAATTATTAATAATTAAAGCCCTGTAAAGTAAGATACTCGCTCCGGGGTCAATAGAGCCCAAAGGGAAGCTTGGAACTCCCCTCCCCAAAATATGCGCAGAGTTGCAGCCTGTCCCAGCCAAGGAGAGGAACGGCTCACAAGTCTCCCCTCAATCCTGCCCTGGGAAATCTAGTCCTGCTCTGGGGCAGGAGGGAACACATGAGAAGTTTCTAGGTGCTCCCTCACCTGAAGCGACAGATAAGGGCAGATTTCTTCACTTTTTTGGTTGTATGCTAACACCGGTTTTCCCTTCAAATACATCTGTTTAAAGCTGTTCAAGTGGGGGTGTTGGGAAGCAGGTAGGTGTTTCCCATCCCCCTCCCATCCTGCCCAATAGTATTTACTAGCTAGAACACCATGAGTGTTTGCCTGGTGTTGCCAAGCAGTTCTGATTCCTTCACTCATTTGGCTTCTGCACCCATCTGATGAAAGAAGGGGCCATCCTTGTTCCCATTTTATAGAGGAAGGAAGGACAGGGCAAAGAGCCGCTGTCCTAGGTGGACCAAGAAGTGGAACGTCACCTCACTGTGGTCAGCAGACGAGTCCCATCTCAGGTATTTTGATGTGGCTTTGAGAGATGGTGTAGAAAACTCTAGAACTCACTGTTCGGTGTCTTTGTGGTTGATCTCTAAGGTGGCAAGGCTGTTTTTATTCAGTGAGAACTGAGGCAGAGGCGCCTCCCAGCAGCTGGTGACAGCTCCCCAGCCCCTAGCACTCCATGGAGCCGCACTCACACGTTGATTTTCTCCTTGCCTGCGTGTTCTGTTCAGCACCCTCTCTGCTTCTCTGAGAGAGAGAAAAACAATTATAAACCTGAGATTGACCAATCTATAAAAGCCAGCTTGTATGGTTCCAGAATGAGTAGTTTTAAAAAAATGCGTGTGAAAGGGAATAATTTACACCAGTGAGGGTTTCTTTTTATTTAATACTCTTTAAAAGAAAAAAATCACAGCCCTTAGGTCTGTGCCTTTATTCAAACGGCTGCCTCCCACGTGTCTTTAATTTGTGGTATTTCCTCTGAAGCTGTGCTTTCTCTGATTTTTCTTAGACAGCTCCAGGCAAATCAGGCAGTATTTCATCGATAAACACGGTCTAGAAAACCCTCGATTGTCCTGAGAGAGGCCTGGATGTTAGTAGAGGCTCAGGCTTATATCCCAACACTTATCCATGTTGTGTGGGACAGAGTGTGGGCAGTGTGGCCCAAATGGCAACTTTAGAAACATGGCACCTCCCTTGTGTCCAGGGAACAAGAGGTTAAGTTGTGAGCATTACATAGCCTTTCTGTGCCTTGTTTTTCCTCTCTGTGAAATGGGCTACTGGATAGACTTGATGCCTGCAGACTAATGTCTGGTATGCAGTAAGAGCTTAATTAACCTCAATGCCACCCATCCCCTTGTTGTTGGTTCTCAGAGCACCCGAGAATTCTAGATGTCGGGGCAGGTTACGTGGGTTCTATGACCCATAGGTCACCACCTGAGCTTGCCTCAAGCTCCTCACCCTGTCTCTGCCAGAAAACCTGCCCTGATTTCTAGTCGGTGCCACCTGGCAGGCGACACAATCAAGTAAGCCTCAGCGTTCTTCCGTTCGTTACAAAGCAACAAGTTTTCCTGGTCAGGGTCTGTACCTGCTCCTTAGTGCTCAACCAACAGTCGTTTCCCTTCTGTGAAGTGGGAATAATAAACTGGGACCTGGCGGCCCACCTGATTCTGTGACAGCGAGGGGCTTTCTAACTGAGAAATGAAGCGCTTTCCCTAGGTGAAGACTGTGGACTGCAGAGAAGGCGGTCGTGGATGCGAGCGGGGCTGTGACCTTGTTTTGGGTTCGTGCTGAAGGTTCATCAGGGAAATGTCCTCTTTCAGGCCTCCACTGTCCACCCTTCACGAGTCCTGAAAGACTCATGCCTTTCGTACCGGGCAGTTAGGGTGTGCTCGCTGGCAGCGAGGCCTGGAGAGGGATAGATAGATACTGGTAAGGTTGAGGACCCTATTTGCTCTCCCAGCATTTGGTTTCCTTGGGACAAGGTGATCTTTTAAGTAATGTGTCTTGCAAGGGAGACTTTTCTTATAGGAGTAAATGATGCTTCGCACTCTTGTTACTATGGTAACCCATGACAAACAGATGACTTTTCCATGGGATGGATCTCCAAGGACCTTTGCAATATGTCTTTGGAACAAGGCCCCCGTCACCACACTGCCCTCTAAAGCAGGCAGGCATCAGGTCATCCCACACTAGAAACCTTTCTAGCATCTTCTATAGCAATCTGCTTTGGTCAGAACCATCTGGAGGCCTGGGGAGCACAGGTGGAGGGTTTGCAAGCTCCGCACCACCTCATGTATGGTCTGTGTGCCCGGATCCTCAGACAGGTGCTGTGGGCACCTTCTGCCTTCACCCACTGCCCTGTGTGTCAAAGCCATCCTCACGATTGTAAGTGTGGTTGGCGACTCATGAGCTGTCATTAAAGCTGCTTCCGCCTGTGCTGCTGGCCAGGACAGAGTTGGAACCTTGCTGAGAGTTGACAGTTCTGCTTTGCCTATGGCCTGTGTTACTGAACATCAGCTTGCAACACTAACCATTTCATGCTTTCTCTTTTTAAATTTTGACTTATTTTTAGCGTATGAGTGTCTTGCCTGTGTGGACGCCTGAGCACCACATGCACATAGTTCCAAGGAGGCCTCAAGGGTGTCAGGTGCCTTGGGACTGGAGTTACAGAGGACTGTGTGCCACCATATAGGTGCTGGGAACTAAACCAATATCCTCTGCAAGAGCAGTCGGTGCTCTTAATCTCTGAGCCATCTTTCCAGCCCCATGCCATACCTGGTTGCTAATTGCAAAAGTGACTTGATGTATAGCTTTTTCAAATATTCTAATCATATAATTTTAAGATATAAACTTAAATATATATATTTCTAGATAGAGAGGGCTTGGGAGACTTTTCTGCTGACTTTGGTTTGCATTATATTTTTGTAAAGATTTTTTTAAAATTGTGTCTGTGTGTGTGTTTGTGCGTGTGTGTGTGTATGTGTGTGTAGATTTGTGCACATGGGTAAAATGCCCATGGAGGCTGGAACACAGTATCAAATCCCCTGAGCTGGAGTCACAGGTGATTGTGGGCCACTCATGTGGTTACTAGAAACTAAACTAAACTGGCGTGCCCTTTAAGAGCAGTGGGCTCCCTTAACTGCTAAGCCATCCCTCCAGCCCCTTGGTTAGTTTTATAATGTCTCCTAGGGCAAATGGCAAATATAAAAATCTTCCCTAAAGTCAGGAAAGCCAGAAATCCAGCTGGCAGAACCACCTCTGAGCGTCAGCTCAAACACAAAGGGGTGTGCTCCTTTAACCCACATGCTCAGGTCTAGGCACCCCTACCTCTCTCCAGGGTGGAACTCACTGAGTAGACATGGCTGGCCTTGAACTCACAGAGATCTGCCCATTTAAAGGCATGTGCCACAACCGTGGCTAGGCTAATTCTTTTGAAGCATCGTGAATATGACCTAAGAAATAAAGACTGTTACCTGGGATTACGAAAAGCCAGAAGCTTATGGGAACCTAATTGTGCTCCATCTAATACTGGTTGGTCTTAAGCCTGAGGAAGCTTTTTCTAAAAAACAAAACAAAACAAAATACCAGCATGCAGTCATCCCCTAGTCTACTGGAGCGGTGGACTGAGGCAGGATTTTCCCGCATAGCCCAGGAATACACCATCCTCCTGCCTCTGCCTCTTGGGGGCCAGAATTACAAACACACGCTACCTGAAAGAACTACTTTCCTCACTTGAGCCTTTGGCTTCTCAAAGTTTCACAAAGGCGGAGGGGGTTGCCCCAGGAAGGACTCTGACATGGCGCTCCTTCAGCTTACTGGCGCTTGGCTGTTGGTTTAGTCTTCCAGCGCTCACCTTTCCTGCCTGGGAAACAAACGGCAGCGCCTCAGCCTCAGAGTCTGGCTCACGTCAGCCAGCTCATTCCTCTTCTCTACGGGTTTCAGGCTCCGTGTTCTTCATCCCTGCCTTGGGAACCTGTCAGCATGACCTCATGGAGTGTCTACCTGGGACTAAATATGCCTCGGCTGCCAAACACCAGCCAGGGCTGTCAGCATCCATCCCAGACAGCTCTTTGATAATCAAGGGTAGGGTGGTAGCAGGCAAATTCCCGTGTCACCAATGTCACTCTTCTTTGGATGTTTCTTGCTGTTTTCAAAAAATGGATTATGGGGCCAGTGAGATGGATCAATAGGTCAAAGTGATTGCTGCAAAAGCTTGATGAACTGAGTTCAATTCCCCAAACTCACACAAAGATGGAAGGAGAGAACTGACTTTTGAAAGTTTTGGTTTTGGTTTGCATGCATGCATGCACACATGCAGTAATAAATAATTTTTAAAAAAATATGAAAAGTAGATTTGAAACTAGGGGGATGACTCAGTCAGTAAGAAAAGTTCTTGGCTTCTGAGAGCCCAATTGGGTTCAGTCCCCACATCTTATGTAGCATGAACAGAATAAACTCGTAACTGTAGTCTGGTGAGGCTGAACTAGGTGGTTCCTGTGGACTCCGTGGCCAGCCACCCTTGCTAACTGGGTAAATGCCAGGCCAATGAGAGACCCTGTCTGATGGAGATATGTGGTACCCGGAGATAACACTTAAGGCTGCCCTCTGGCATCCACATGCTCATTCACATCCACACACGCACACACACACGCACGCACGCACACACACACACACACACACACTCACTCATGCACTCACATGTGCATAAAAACAAATTCTGACATGTCTTTATGATAACAAAAACCTATTTTACTCTTCTGGAATATTTGGAATATTATAGGAAGATGAGCAGTTTTTGGGTAACCACACAACATAACTACAATTAACACTGCATTAGAGCCAGTGGGTGAGTGTGGGTCAGTGTTAAGATGGATATAAATCCCAATGGGTTCATGATGTGTTTATTAGTTTGAGTAGCTCAATCATTTATAATAAACACTTTTATATGACTCCTGGCTAATATACCAATGTCTAGTGGCTGAGACTTTCTTTCTCTTTTTCACACACACACACACACACGTACACACACACAAAACACACACACATCTATGCATGTACGCACGCATGCATTCATAGTACAACGTAGCCAGCTTTCAAGGGCTTTGACCTCGTGGCTTGCCTCCAATCACTCTGCTAACAAAGAATCTACATGTTTTGTCTTGGGAATATCAACTGATACAACACCTTCCGGAAGTCACTGTAGCCATAGCGTCCGATCAGTTACCAGCGGGCTTAGCTTGGTAATGCACCTGGCCCGCATTCCAGCCTGTGCTACAGAAATGCTTGTAGCGATGCAGGCAAAGAAAAGCGAACGATGCTGCTTGCTGAACTGTCTTGATGCTGGAGTTATTTGAGTGAGTGAGTTCTTCCTGTCATCACCACAGTGATTCACTAGGCAACTATTTGATGAGAGTTTTCATAATACACTCAAACTTGAAAGGTGAGTTCCTGAGCTGAACGTGCTGTGCAGTGCTTTGGTTTCAAACAGTCTTTTAAAATTTTTGTGGCAGTTAGGGTTGGACCCAGGGCCTCATGCATGCTTCCTCAAGCACTGGTTCACCTTCTTTTATAACAATCATATACTAAAGTTATTAAACTGACAGTGTCTACAATCTGCAGAGTCAGAGCTACAGAGATGACTAGGTGGTTAAGATCATTCGTGGCTCTTCCAGAGGACCAGAGTGCCGTTCCCAGCATACACGTCACACAGCTCACAGCCATCTACAACTCCAGCTCCTACAGAACCAGCTCAAGGGCTCCAGCATCATCCTCTCCTGACCTCTATGCACATAGCCACACAGAAATACACACATTGCATAAGCAAATAATAATCAGAGTCAAGAAACTCACCTTACAACAGACATATTTATACAGAAATGCTGGATTCCTCTTTGATTATTTAAGATAAGTTCCCAGAAACTGGCCTTGCTTCCACCTCGTTCCCACATGCCTTCGGTCTTCTACAACACCACACCTTAGATCTCACATCTGACAGGTTTGTTGGAAGGAAAAGATCTCAGCCAAAGTCTCAGCTTGGCCCTTTAGTGGGGTAAGTTCATGATGAATTCATACACCGCCCATTTGCTGCCTCAGGATCCACATCTTAACACTTTTAAAGTGTCTTTGAGTTGATCCATAACCCTTTCTTGGGGGCTCTAGGAGAAATCGTGTCTCTCCACAGCCTTTCCCAGCCACGTATCAGAGCACTCCCTTCCATCATGTATCCCTTACTGTGCTGACCGGGGCATCTCTGTGAATCTAGTCTTGGCTTTCCCTGTGATGCTTGGGTTAAATATTTAGGGAAAAAACCTTCCTGAATTGATGTGGGAGTGTCATATATCAATCTGTTGATTTCATTGGTTGAGTAATAAACAAACTGCTTGGGCTCATAGCTTAGAACATAGGTGGGTGGAGTAAACAGAGCAGAATGCTGGGAGGAAGAGGAAGTGAGCTCAGAGACTCGACAGCTCTGCGCTCTGGAGCAGAGACGACATGCTCCCATCTCCAGGGCGGACACGAGAGCTCTGCTCTCTGAGGCACACGCGATGAAGCTCCGACCCAGGATGGACGTAGGCTAGAATCTTCCCGGTAAGACCGGTGCTCACAGATTATTAGAGATGGGTTGATCGGGATATCAGAATTAGCCAGTAAGGGCTAGAGCTAAAGGGCCAAGCAGTGTTTAAATGAATACAATTTTGTGTTGTATTTCGGGGCATAAGCTAGCAGGCGGCCCGGGGTGCTGGGGATGCAGCCCCGCCGCTCATATTACTACACTGAATTCTAAGATAAAACAAGTATTTTCTTACTTTTCCCTTCCAGGTCTGTAGTAAAATCATACATTTGGTTGAGATATTTGATATAGAACTTATTCTATGGTAGAGAATATGGCGTAAGAGTGTGACTCATCTTCCATTTATTTGTTTGTTTGTTTTTTGTTTGTTGTTGAGACAAGCTCTCATGTAGCCCAGGCTAGCTTCAAACTCAGTATGTAGCCAAGGATGACCTTGAACTCCTGACCCTCCAACCTCCACCTCCCAAGGGTCTGCGATTACCTCTGCCCACCACCACACCTGATTTCATATTCCACTAAGGATGACCCTGAACTCCTGACCCTCCAACCTCCACCTCCCAAGGGTCTGCAATTACCTCTGCCCACCACCACACCTAATTTCATATTCCACCCTTTACAGACAGCCTAGCAATTGTTTTGGTTTATCCTTTGTACCATGATCCCTCTTGAAAGATCATTATTTAAACCATTTGCTAAGTGCTTTCAAGCACACGCATCAAGCTGGAATTTCAGTTTGACTCCATAATTGTGCATTCTTGCCCTAACTGTAAACATTTTCTGTTTCCCAGCGTGGATTCTGACGGGGCCCGAGGTCAGCCATGAGAAAGGCAGGCCCCATCTTCCCATCCCTGAGTTAGCAGCGAGGCATCTATCTCCCTGCTGCCAACTCCGACACATGAGGGCTTTTGGTCCCTCCATATTTCTGTTTCAATGCGCTCTGCCAACTCTAAGCTGCCTTCAGTCGATTCCCTTAGTGTTTCAAGAGAGGAGACTGTGTTCCTGAACAAAGCCTTCAGCATTCTTTGTGTTTTGTCTGTCCCTTTTTTTACATGGTGCCAACTAGAATTTTAAGAAATTTAATTTTTTTATTTACACGTATTTAGTTGATTTATTTATGCTCACCTGGCAGATGCAAGTGTGGAGGTCAGAGGACAGCTTGTGGAAGTCAGCGGTCTCCACTGCATGGCTTCTGCAGATCAAACTTAACTTTCCAGGCTTGGTAGCAAGGACCTTTGCCCACTGTGCCATCTCTCCAACCCTGAAAAGCAATGCCTTTTTTTTTTTTAAGCAATAGATATTCTTGGGTATATTTTCCATGGATTTACTAAAAGTATTTATGGGGTTAGCTTTTTGTTTCATATATGCTTATGTGTACATTTAAAATACACTTTATAACTCACTGAGAGTCAGCATTTTTTCCCTTGATTTCCAAAGCAAGAGGAGATAATTTGAGGTGAAGTTCAAGTGTCTTTAGGACACTTGACTCAATTGTGTTAAGACAATCTTTCAAATCTTGAAATAAGCATTGCCATCAGTACCACATTATTTTCTGTAAATGCTGCTAGGTTTGATCCACTGCAAAATGTCTGTGCATATAGCTTCATTTTTTTAAAGTTTTTTTGTGTTTTTATTAGTGTGTATGTGTGTGTGCGTGCCATATATGCAGTACCCATAGAGACCAGACAAGGGAGTCAGACACCCTGACCCTGGAGTTACAGCACCCTTAACACCCTTTCTTTTCTTAGGTTTTGGCACTAGCTTTAAGTGAGCTTCATAAAACAATGTTTTAACGATTCCATGATTTTATGTTGAAGGTTGAAATACCGTAGAAGTCACAATCTCATGAACGAGGGATGTGATGGCAGGTGTGGCTCTGGACCTTTTTAGTGATTGGTTCCAGGTTCCGATTGGTGGGAGCTAGAATAGGAATGGCCACCATAAGTTCATATATTTGAATGCTTAGTCACCTGGGCGTGGGGCTGTTTGAAAGGACTACAAGGATTAGAAGGTACAGCCTTGTTAGAGGAAGTGTGTCAGTGTGGGGGGGCGGGGGCGAGTTTCTAAAACCCATGCCAGGCCTAGTGTCTCTCTCTCTCCTTCCCTCCCTCCTGACTTCTCCTTCTCCCTTCCCCTCCCACCATGCCACCCCATGCGACAGGAAGCAGCTCTTAGTTACTGCTCCAACACCATGAGTCTCACATCTTTCCCACTAAGATGATAATGGACTAAGCCTCTGAAACTGTAAGCAAGCCCCAGTTAAATGCTTTCTTTGATAAGAGTTGTCTTGGTCGTGGTGTCTCTCCACAGCAACAGAACAGTGACAAAGACATTTTTTCCTAAGTCAGTTTTGATAATTATGACTTTTTCTTAGAATCTGTTCAGCTCAGGTTTTCAAACTTTAGGGTAGATTTATTTTAAATGTTTCCCTTAGAAGCTACCCTTTAGCAGAGTAAATAACAAGTGAGCACCAGGGTCCCCAAATAAAATAGATTTTAAAATTTGTTTCTCTTGATGATATTGAGGAGAAAAATCTTTTAAATTATTAAATAAAATTCAAGAAAAATTTTCATAGTTGATGCTGTTCCCATAAGTCCAGGAAAATGATTTTGTTTGTAGAAAGTACTTAGTGGGTTTGTTATCAGACACTGTTTCTGATTTGGGGAGTGTCTGATGTAATGATTTCCAGAGGCTTCTAGAAGCCTATGTGTCTATGTGGAGATCAGAGGTCACCTTTGGTGTCATTTCTTAGGTGCCATCTACCCTTTTTTTAAAGTTCTTCTTTTAAATATTTTATTTTTATCTTTTATGTATGAGTGTGTGCCTACCTGAATATATGTATATCATATGTGTGCAGTACCTGCCAAGGCCAGAAGAGGGCATTATATCTCCTGGAACTGGATTTATAGATGGTTATGAGCTGTCATTTTGGTGTTGTGATTTGAGTCCTCTGGAAGAAAATGAATATTCTTAATTACTGAGCTGTCTCTCTAGCCCTTATCCTATAATTTCAGACAGGGTCTCTGTCACTGTCCTGATGCTCACTGATTACACTGGGCTGACTAGCCAATAAACTCCAAGGATCTTTCTGCCCTTACCTCTCCATCACTGGAATCACAAGAGTACATTACCATGCCTGACTGTTTTTCAGTGGGTGTTCTGGATTGAACTTGAGTCTTCATGACTGCAAGGCAGGCACTTTGCCAACTAAGCCATCTTCTCAGTCCCACCGTAAGCTTTAAAAAGCTTGGTACCCTCCCCAAATGCTGCTGCATCTATTAGATGCCACTATTACACAGACAGGGCTGGGGTGTGGACTTGTTGCTTGTTTGTTTGTTCGTTTGTTTGTTTAATTTCTTTTATTTTTCTCATCAGTACCTCCAGACACAAATATTTGGTTCTTGAAGCAAGAGCCTGTCTTCAGTTTGGGTTCTCTGGGTGCTTTAACCCAAGTCTGAATGACGTAAATCAGCAGTTGTCTGGGCACCAAGAAGATAACTGTGTCTTCATCAGCTGCCAGCCATCATGTCCGAACTAAAGCATTTTCTGTCTCATTACTGTGCCTATAAAAGGTCCCAAGGATTAACCAGCTAAATAACATAGTGACGCGGGACCTACCATCACTGATGAATGAGGGGTTGGCAGAGGAACACCCCTCCCTTCCCACTGCTGGGCTTTGGCAACCAATAGGGAACATTCAGAGTTAGGGGACTTTGGTTGAGTTTAAAGAGAGAGCTTTAGTCCTGCATCTCCACAGCACTGATAGCGGAACAGGACTGGTCCACTGACTTGCCACCAAGCTTGACTGGAAGCTTTGGTTTGAAGCATTCTTGCTAGTGCTGGTTTTGCACTGGGGAACGACATCTGCAGGCCTGTTGGTGAGCTATACTTACTCCATGCAGCAGATTTAAACAATGACAGATGTTTTTTGGCACATTGCAGACTCGGGTGTTATAATTAAGGTTTAAGGGGATGAGTCATGGGTCCCTACACTGGGATGAAAGCCGGCCTGGAGCCTGAGTATTTCTCAGGGATGTGAGGTCAACTCATAGATCATACAGATGGAGACTCCTTCTGAATTTGGACTCTCTGTGCCTCAGCCTCCACTTCAGTGCCCTCTAAAGGAAACCCCTCAAACACACACACCCCTGGTGCTATCTGTGTGTAGGCCACTTCCGATCTCTGGTCCTCATGTCCCTATGGCTGTCACCTCCCAGGTGGGCTGGCCAGGACCTCTCCTCT
>NW_004949099.1:280485-299244 GCF_000317375.1 Microtus ochrogaster
GCCACTTCCGATCTCTGGTCCTCATGTCCCTATGGCTGTCACCTCCCAGGTGGGCTGGCCAGGACCTCTCCTCTCTGCCGTCCTCATTAAGTCTGCTGAGTCTTTTTCCAAAAGGAAACAGAAACGGGAATCCACAAACAAGGGACTCTAAAAACACCCCAACATGGCTCTCCAGAGACCCCCAGTTTCCTGCTCTTCACTGCATGCCCTTCTGCTGGACATGAATATAGAGATTTGTAATTTCATCTTCCACCAAAAATGGCACCTGGGAGATTCTATTTTAAAAATCTGTCACTCACAGGCATGAGGACAATACTGCTGCAGATGTATAAATACCTCTATATGTCCATTTCATGGGTAACAGGTATTCTACCACATCCATCATTTAATTATCTGTCCCTATTGATGGGCATGGGTTGGCTTTTGGTTTGGTTTGGTTTGGTTTTTTTTTTGAAACTTTTAAATATGCAGACCCGAAAGTTCTTGCAGTTAAGTTGCGAGCCATCCAAGACGGGTACTGGGAACCAAAAGGGTTTCTAACTGTTCAGCCATCTCTCCAGCCCCCAAGCATCACACATTTTCCTCTTAATATGATTTGACACCTGGCTTCCTGAGACGCTGAGCAAGCCACTTTTCCATCCCTATGAGTGAGTGCCACCGCTCAGCAAACTCACCTTGGTGAGCACTATCGTTTCAAACGTGAAATGCCATCATACTGTTGTCATTCACACGCCACTGGGTGTTAGCACGGCTGAGGTGATTTTCTTGTGTCCATGGTGCAGTTGGTTAGTTGTTTCCTTGTTGACCTGTGAACAGTTTTCTAAACCATGCATTAAGTGTTGTTTGCATTTCCCCTTTTAGACTTGTGTTGTCCTTAGATTTACAAATACGTGGCTTCATTTTTGCTTTGGTGTATGGAGGCGTGGAATCAGCTTATAATTTCTGGATGCTTCTGCTTCGGCGAAGCCTAGAGCTAAGGGGAAAGGAGTGTTCTATGGCTGTTTCATGTGTCATTTTCTCTTGGACTTTTATGATGTTCATTTACATTCTTTTGGAGAATGTGCTTGGATCTGAGGTCAAAGTCTAATTTTTTTCATTTTTGTCAAATACCGTCTCAGCTGTTCTTTGGTTGCTGGATAATTTCTTCTGCATTTATTGGTTTCAAATTCCACCTTGCCAATTCATTCATAGGAGATGTGGGTCTGTCTGCGGTGTTTGTTCTGTCCCACAGTTCTAAGAATTGGGGCTATAATGCACCACCCTTGTAGGGACTAGAGTGGACGATTGCTCCCGGGGACTGGGACAGGGCTGAGAACTGGAAGGTCACAGTGTGTCACGAGGATGTCCTTCTTTTCTCACTGTGGAGCTGGAGAGCTGCTTCCATTCTCCTCCCTGAGAGCGGAGGGTCGCTCCACCCTCTTACTTAGCTAGAGGCTGGTGGACATTGGGTCTCATTGCCCTGAGAGACCCAACAAGCCTGGTTGGATCCCTGATAATCTTTCTCAACTTTGGGCTTTCTGGGAATTGGAAGTCATGTGGCAGGCTTGCCATCCTCCATGAAACATTCTGGAGAACTGAGACTGTCTTCTTCCTCATTTCCCCTCAGCTGAGAGCATACGGTGTCTGCCCTGGCCCACTTGGGACCCCAACCCCAACCTGGTACATCTGGTTGGGACATGGATAGATCGGGCATTCAAAGGGAACTTAAAAGACTTAAGTCATGACACTGATTCTCCACTAAAACAACCTCCGACAGGGTGGTAGCTGGGCACACCACTAATGCCAGGACTCAGGAGGCAGAGGCAGGTGGATCTCTGTGAGTTCAAGGCCAGCCTAGTCTACAAAGCAAGTTCCAACATAATCAGGGAGAAAGCCTGTCTCGAAAACAAAAGAAATAAATAAGTAAAATAAGATAAAATAAATTTGAAAATTATTAAAAACCAAAAACCTCAGGTACGTTAGTGAACAGAAAGCAAGACTGAAAACACTGGGCTTTCAGTGTTTCCACTTGTCCTAGATTAAAAAAAGACTTCAGAAAGATTGTCATCTCCCTCCCTAGCCAGTTAGTTACAGGACTCGGGGACAGACAGACCCATCTCTTTGCAATTTGGGGAGAGTTGGTGGAAACTTAGAAGACCTCTCATGCTACATGAGTGACTAATTTTCAGGAACTCAGAGGGGAACACTAACCAAAACGAGGTCATAATTCTTCTTTCTCCCTCTCCCTCCCCCTTCTTCTTATGAGATGCAAGCCCGGAGGGCAGCCCCACACCTTCCTTTGCGGGTCTGCAGGCACCCTTCCCTCTGAGTGCCGCTTTCACTGTGTCCTACAGACTTCAGTGAGCCGAGTTTCCATTTGCTTCAGAAGCTACTTCGTTTCTCCATAGCCCTTCTTTGACCTGGGCTTTGTTTCGGAACGTGTTGTTCAATCTCCAGGAATTTGGAGATTTCCAGCTATTTAAAAATTACTTTTATCATTTTTAATTACGTATATATGGGAGTGTGTACACGTGAGTGTTATGCCCACAGAGGCTAGAGTGTAGGATTTCCTGGCGCTGGAGTTACAGGCGCTGGGAGCTGAACTTGGGTCCTCCCCGAGAGTGGTAGGCACTCTTAACCACTGAGCCATCTCTCCAGCCTCTAGCTGGTTTCTGTTGTTGACTTCTAGTTCCACTTGGTTGTGATCTAAAGCACACACTATGATTTCCATTCCTTTCTGTTAGTTGTGTTTAATGGCTCAGAATGTGGTCCATCTTGGCGAATGTTCCACATGAGCTTGAGAAGATATTGTGTATATGGCAGCATCTAAAGATGCTCATTCTATCCATTGATGAATGGTAACTTTTTTTTGAGACGAAATCACATGTAGCCCAGGCTAGCACTGAGTTTGTTACGTAGTTGAGTGTGGGCTTGAACTTCTAATGCTCCTGCCTCCACCTCCCTCTCAAATGCTGAGATTACAGCAAGCACCTCCATAGCAGGCTTGTTCAGAGCTGGGAACACAAGCAAAGACTTCATCCGTGTTAGGCAAGCCCTCTGTCAACAGAGCTGCATCTCCAACCTGACTGAGGATGGTTTTTACATAAACACTGTCTTGTTGGTTTCTGGTCTAGATTTTTGAAGTGTCCAACAGCCAACAGTAACGACTATACCCTCTTTCAGTCCATGAATTTTGCTACACAGATTCTGCACAGCAATGTTAGGGATTGTGTGACTTTATCCTTCAGATGATGGAGGGGCTGGGAATTCCAGTGAGCCGAGTTCCCTCCTCTATTATATCTTTATGTTTATTGTGGAGAAAGAAAAAAAGAACAAAAGGTTTGATTCCGACTTCCTGGACTAAGGCTCTATTCAGGTTAAGGTAGAAGGATAACGGAGCAGTTCTGCACCAGTGAGCCACTTGAAAGCCGAGAGAGACGCACCCTTAGGAAAACAACATCAACCGGTTATGTAACGTGAGCGTGGCTTCCTGGGAACGGCCCCTTTCCCATAGTGTGCTACCAGGGAAAATAAACAAAACAGCTCTTTCAACTAAATCGCCTTTTTTTCTGGACTTCAGATTAAAGGGAAGCAATGGGCTCGCACTGCCCCCCCCCCCAGGTGGGGTCATCTACACGATCAAGCAGCCCTGGTGATTGTCGTGGCCTAACTCTAATGTGCCACTGGGTACTTAATTTACCCAACAGAGCTGTTTCATCCATGGGATATTACAGAGCTAGTGAGGTAACAAGGAACACACAGTCAGTCAGCCATGATGCAAGGGAGGCATGTCTTCAGGTTATCTCACGGGTTATCAGTTGGCATATAACTGTGTTGAGCTGGACTTGGTGATGTTACAAAGGGAACCATGACCTAGCCCTGGCCCCCAGCCATGAAATGTCTTGCAGAAAGCAACATAAGTGGACATGGGGGCTTTTACAGATGAGCATAAGGTATAGGATGGACCTTGGGCTCAGAAGATGTCACAAGAGTACCTAAGGAGACAACACCTGCCCTCTGAAGTCCCCGAAGTACCTTAGCTGTCATACAGAACGCTATGACCCCACCTAGCAGTACTGTGAGACATGGTGGGACCCCCAGTTTCATAGATGAGGGGACCGAGGCACAAAAATGTTAGATGACTTGCTCAAACTCCTGCAACCAGCAAGTGCCAGACCCAGAACCAGGGTTTGGATCAAGAACCCTTATCTGCTGTTCTGCCTCCTAACCTACTTCCAGTTCTCTGCATCAAGTCACAGACGCCATGCAGGCTGAGGCACTGGGCACTGAAGGCTGTGGAGGCTGAGGTGCTGGGCACTGTAGGCTGTGGGGGCTGGGGACTGTCATAGAGGGCTGTGGCAGTCAAAGCCCAGGTCATATGTGAGGTGTCAGTCCTGTGTGAGGGGCCGTTGCTTGGCTGACCTTGGTCTGTGCTGTCAGGCTTTCTTTCAGGCTGCCATTCCCACCTTTGCACCCAGTCAGACCAACCTCTCTTCAGGTCAGCATGCTAGCTCCGAAGGATAGCGAGCTGCCACTGCTCTAGACCACAGAGTACTATAAACAAGCCAGGAATTCAGGTTCAGATGGTGCATGCTCACCTGAGGTGCCATTGGATGTGTGCATTGTGCCCAGGAACTTAGAGTCAAATTGTTAGTGGGATCCTGTTTGCAGTTCTACCCTGAATTTTTCAAAAGGTGTTTGTCTGAAAGGGTGTTCTCTTCCACTGGTTTGTACAATCTGTCACCCATGAATGGCAACAAAATTCGCAGGGTGTGACGTGCAGGCCTTGTGCTGCAGGCCTGGCCTCCCCTCTCCTCCCCCAACCCCTAGAACTTTAGTCAGTGCTTCCTCAAATTATCCTGGAAGCCCCCGAAGCAGCTTTAACACCTTCACGTGAACACCTGCGGTCCTTCACAGCCCAGCTAAAGATAGAACCTGCCCTAGCAGGTGTGTTAATAGCCTCCCTTCCTTTCAAACTCTGCACCCCCAGCCCCGGGATGCTGCGCTCCCTGAAAGCACAGTCGCTGCTGATGCCTTGAGCAGCCGATGAGAACAAAGGAACATTTGCTGCTCACGCCTACACGAGAGCCTGGTCCAGCTGGTGCATTTTTTTTTCTTTTTCCTTTTTTGACAGGCTTTGCATATCAGAATAGACAGACACCACAGTATCTGATTCAGGTTAGGGCCCCGTGAAGGCATTCTACAAATGTTTCTCAAAAGTGGTTAGGGTTTTGGTTTTTTCTTTTTTTTTTTTTCTTTTAAGTACACATTGGCACATTGATTATACTGGTGGGATGGACCCCTTCACAATGAACAAGTGTCTGAAAAAAACTAAAAGGTTTTTAAAAATCTGAATCTTGGGACAAGAGAGCTGGCTCAGCAGTTAAGAGTACATGCCGATGTTTAGATTTCTGGGCACTGACACCAGGTGGCTTATAATGGCCTTAACTCCAGTTCCAGGGGGATCTGAAACCCTCTTCTGGCTTCCACAGACAGTGCACTCACATGCACATACACACACGCACACACACATTTAAAAATAAATCATTTTTCTTAAAGTATTGATCTTTGGACCTAGTAATCCATTTCTGGAGACTTAGCCATAGAAAAGTATTAGGACCTGCCAGTAATGAATCTCATACCTGCACATTGTCTCAGGGTTTCTATTGCTTCAACGAAACACCATGATCAAAAAGCAAGTTGGAGAGAAAAGGGTTTATTTGGCTTATACTTCTACATCACTATTCACGACTGGAGGAAGTCAGGACAGGAACTCACACAGGGCAGGAACCTGGAGGCAGCTGATGCAGAGGCCGTGGAGGAGTGCTGCTTACTGGCTTACTTCCCGTGGCTTGTTCAGTCTGCCTTCTTATAGAACCCAGGACCATCAGCCCAGGGATGGCATCACCCATCATAGGTTGGGCCCTCCCCCATTGATCACTCATTGAGAAAATGCCTTATAGCTGGATTTCATTATAGATGCATTTCCACAACTGAGTCTCCTTCCTCTCTGATGACTCTTGTGTCAGGTTGACACCAGACTGGCTGGGACACACATCAAATCAATCAATCAATCTTTAAGATTCTAGTACTGTACGTGCCTGTCATCCTAGCGCGGGAAGGCTGAGAAAGGACCATTATCAGTTTAAGGCTAACCTGGGCTACGTAGTAAGACCTTCCATCTCGTACTAGAAAGGATCTGTATAGTGTGGCCTTAAGTGGCCTTATCAGAGCATCATTTTCCAGAACTATCTCTCTTTAAGTTATCCACTTAGTTAAGGTAGGCCAGGTCTACTGCAGAGGTATCTTGCTGGTGACTGGACAGAGCCCACTCTGCTGGTCTAGCCTGAGCACACATCCTTCTCAGATGCCACTCTGCCGGAGCAGGGATCTCCATCTCGGCGGGTTTGCCCCATGACTGCCAACATCCATGCTCTTCATCTGGGTCTATGCATTTCTCAGTGACCCACACCCTGTCACTTGTCCCTGACCTGACTGATACATCTTCCTGGAGGGAGATTCGACTATTTGGACTAGAGCCACTTTGAGTAGTTGAAGCCTTTCATCATCTCAGCTGGGACTTTTGAGTCCAAATAGCACAGGGCTGCTGAGCACGAAGGAGAGAAGGAAATAATAAGCCTCACTTTCCAATAGGAAGGAAAGCCACTGGCTTCGTAGCTGTGCAGTTCGAAAGATCAAGAACACGACTTTCCTGCTGGCTCCTGTCCTCTGTGGGGAATGCCCAAGGTCAGAGAGCAGCCTGCAGTCAGACACCGTGAGCAGGCCAAGGATAGAGACTGGATGTCCAAGGACAGACCTTTTTATCTGAGCCCTCAGCCTTGAGAACTAGATTGCAGTCACGTGGGGTTCGTTTCTTATCTCTCGAATGTGATGTGATGCAAGCCTTCCCTTGTGTGTACTTCCTTACACAAGGAAGGCACAGTGTGTGCCTGGTGTCTAACTGGCAGTTCACCCCATCCTGACCAGTCTAGTCCTCTTCCCTGGGGTTGTCAATCATCCCCCACCCCAGGGACTGGGGCTGGCCTAGCCAAGGATGCTTTCTGGAGCCATGATGACCTCTGCCTCGGCTGAGGGTAGACCAGAAGTGGACAGTGGCCTTCCCATTGGCCTTGAAGATAGAGTCATTTGCTGTGTAAAGCCATGCTTAGACTCCAAGAAGGTCGTTTCAAAGCACAGAGTGGTGGTTCTGCTCACTTGCTCGGAGTCTGCTTTCTCCACTTCCGTTTTGTGCATAAATCGTTCAGGTGCTGCTCCATCTCTGCAGATTGTCACCCGAGGAGCTATTTTCAGAGATCTCTAGAGCTTTGTTCCTATCTCAAAAATCTTTGTTTTGGGGAGATCAGGGAGTCAGCATGAATGGCTATCGATATTTGGCCCAACAACCCCCTGTGTTGGGGCGGGGTTAGAAGAATCCTCTTCCAGTTAGCAGTTACATGGACAGGTATCTGGGTGACCACGTCTGTCTAAGAATGGGAGGGACAGGTGGCTTTGCTTCTGCTTCTAGTCTCAACTTCCATGGTAATATTTCACTATTGGCCAGCATTTACCTCCAGAGACTCTCTTCATCTTCCTCTTCTTCCCACCCCACCATCTCTGACCCCCATACCACTAGCATAGCAGCAGATGGGGGTATTTTTGGTTTTGTTTGTTTTGTTTTGCTTTGTCTTAGCACACCTGGGAAATAGTTTCTTAGAAGCAACTGTTTAGATGATTCTGAGAGCTGTAGTTGAATTCAGTAGTAATTCTATGATTGATTAGTAATGTCTGCTGGGGATCCAGCATAGAGGTGGCTCTAAGCATGCAACCTATTTCTATTACTGCTCAAGATTATGGTCCATTTTTACTAGCATGAGAAAAAGATGGATTTCCTAGTACTGAAAGTGTTGTTATTTATGCTTCTTATTTTTCATGTTTTCCTTATTTCTTTGCTGCTATGATGAAACACTGACAAAAACTTGGGGAGGAAGAGGTTTATTTGACCTACACTTCCTGATCATAGTCTATCACTGAGAGAAGTCAAGGCAGAAACTCAAGACCGAAACAATCATAGCTGACGAAGGAAATCTTATTGACTTGCTCCTCAAATATTGCTCAAATACCTTCTTCTATAGCCCAGGCCCACCTGTCCAGGGACGACACAGCCCACAGTGAGCTGGGCCCTCCCACATCAACCAGCAATCAAGAAAATTCTCCCCAGACATTCCTACAGGCCAGTCTGATGGAAGCAATTCCTCAGTTGAAATTATCTCTTACCAGACACGTGGAGGTTTGTGTTAAGTTGACAAAAACATACTATGACACCTGCCTTGTTACTATTTTTTGATCAGTACTTGGATATTTTAAAAGGTGATTTCTAAATTAATACCTGAGCCATTTAGAGGTACTCCTGCCTATAGAAGACTAGTATCCCAGCAGGGCACAGAGCCTGTGAGGGCATGGCCTCACCTCTCACCTCCATGATGCTCTCAGGGACTTGCTGTCATCAAAGTCAGAAGCAGGAAAGGGCAGAATGCTGGGTACCAAGACTGGACTGATAAGATCTCAGGTCTTCCTGTGATACCAGCAGGAATGTTCTGATGGCCTCCTACCAGAAGGTTCTCCGGACTCTACCGTCTCTATAGGGAAGGACTCCTTTCCCTTGAGGACATTAACACTTCATCAGTAGGGACAGGTGTCTGTCTGTTTCTCTCCACATGCATATTTCACAAGGCACAAAAGGAACTGGAGACTGCACTGGTACCCATGGTCCTGGGGGCTGCTTCAGAGCCAGTGTCTTTAGCACAGGGACACGCAAGACAGAGCATCATCTCTGAGTCTGTGTGTTTGCTGCTGACTGAACTCGGGCCTCAGGTTAGCCCTGGGCCTGTTTGCTGTGTCCTTCCCTCTGAGTCTCAAGTGCCAGCCCATGGTGGTGATGAGGTCACCACCAAGCAGGGAAATATTAGGAGTGAGCCTCCAAAAAGGCTTTGGGTTGGCATCATCATTCAATGGGAACCTGGCCTGGTTGTCCCTGGGGATCTCACAGGGCAGAGAAGGTGGCAGATGCTTCCGTGGCTATAGTTCATATTATGACAGAGGCCATGTAAGGTGCCCACTCAGGAGCCCTTCTCACGCAGCGGGAAGACCAAGAGGTTGACTGGCCGCTATTCTTTGTCACATGGCAATGACAACAGATATAAAAGTGCTGGCCAGGCCCTGAGAAGGAATGTGTATGAGACGCCCCAGGAACAAGGTTTGTTACCCTGGACCAGGATGCTGGATTCCCTTGGTGTATCCAAGGCTTCTAGCGTACCTGTCTGTGTCCATCAGCCTCCCCTCTAGAAGGCTTCTCTGGAAGGCTCCTTGCGCACACATCTGCCCTATCATCCCTGATGCCTTTTCTGCGCCCACTGTCCCCAGGGATTGGAGCTTTCCTCTGCTCCCCCTTTGTTGACATGTTCTGTGATTAAGCGTGGTGTGAGGATGGGTGGTCCCGACAATGAAACTGAGTCACCAGCTAAAGCTGCCATTGCGTGTTGCCAGGATCCCCCACAGCAGCAGCTTGCTAACACAGCCTGAGTGGCCCAGGACTGACAGCAGGTGGCTGAGCCTTGCTCGCTGTTCGCTGTCGGATGCCAGATAGAATCTAAGCATAGATAGACTGGCCTGTTTCCACCTCCACAGTCAGGGAGCCAGGGGTCCAAGATGCTCGTGCCCCCCCCCCCCCGAAGCACAGTAGAGGCTCTGCACGTTTGGAAAAGCCCACCCAGCTCTTCAGCCTGCAGCCTTCTGGAAAGGGGGGCCTTCTGCCTGAACGTGAGTGACTAGACAGTTAGAAGGGAGGGGACTCCCCCATCATGCTGTCATTGCTGATGGATGTTTCTGCTTGGTCTGCTTTATAAATTAACAGGCTATTGTTTAGAGGCGTTTCAGGTGTAAAGAAAAGTGGAGCAAGAATCCAGGTCTCCCATACACTTGCTTGTGTCTCCTGTTCCTTCCATTGTCTGGTGTCTGTCGACACGCCAATGCCAACACATTATTACCAAGTTAGTAGTGTCTAGCTAACACTGCTTTAAAGATCTATTTTATTTTTAATTGTGCTTGTGTTTGTGTGTATGCATGCACATGTACATGTGGACGCAGTGCCCCCAGAGACCAAAAAAAGGCATTGGTCCCCAGGGAGAAGGAATTACAGACCGTTGTGAGCTGCCTGCTGGGGTGCTAAGAAACAAACCCGGGTCCTCTATAAGATCAGTATGCACTAAGCCTCCTCTCCACTGACAGTTTAAGTACAATTAAATCTAAGTTACAAGTCCCTAGTTGACGTTAAGATTCACATGTGGTATTGTATGTTACATGAGCTTGGAAAGATTTATAACGATGATTGCCATCTGCCACTGAAGCACCATTCAGTGTGGGTTCAAGGCTCCCCAAGTCCCCTGCCTCCTGCTCCCCTTTCTGACCTCCTAGCCACCGTGGATCCTTTCAGACCCCTACACTCGTCTTTCTTGGTTCACGTAGGGATTCTCAGCCATTTCCAGCCCAGCTTCTTTTACTTCTGGACCCTTATGGTATTCAGACTCCCCATCTCTTGGTAGCATCATGACCTGTTGTTTCACTGCTATAGAAAACCCCACTCTGACCACACCACCATTTACCTCTCACCTGTGAGGGGCTTTGCAGTGGTGTCTAAGTTCCAGCAGTTAACAGACAGCTTCTCAGACACTCTGCTGAAGGCTCATTTCCAACTCTATGGCTCGGCCCCATGGCAGGACTCAGGTGCCCAGGCTGTCCTCTGGAGTGGCCTCATCGCCTCAGCTTCTCTGAGATGGGTCTGTCTGTTAGGCTGAACTTGAGGGCACTCTGAACAGGGGTGATCCAAGACCCTTGGCCTGGGCATGCTCCTCTGGGCTTTAACATGGAGTCCTGTCTCCTTCCCTCCTTTTCCTCATGAACTCCCTGTTGTCATGAGATTTGAATCTTCCTCAGCAAACATCCTGTGTTCCTATTCCTTCTCTCTCCCTGTTCTTTCCCAACAGAAGCTGAAGGGGAGGGGCAGCAAGGAGTTCCTGCCTCACCCTCCATGGCGTCTTCCATAACCTGAAGGGTTCCAGCTGTGACTCTGGTTTCCTTTGCAATGTTCTAAACTACCATTAACAAAAGGCACATGGCATCGTCTGTCCACAAACTGAGTGGGCAGTGTGCCCGGTTCCTTACCAGTCTCTCCAGGGTCCACAATGAGACTTGGGGAGCGTGAGTCAGAGCATGTAAGGCACCAAACGGCGTTGCCACATGTGGCCATGACAACTCAAGTGGCCTGAGGACAATACACCAGGGTCCCCAGGCTGGGCTGTGGACCAGCAGAGCAGAATGTTATGTGCCTTGAGAATCCGATAGTCTCTGGAATGGCCTTTGTTTGTGGCTAGCCAGCCTCAATACTACACGGGCAGGCTTTGTGCCCTTAAACCCAGATGCTTTGGGTTCATGAAAAAAAAAAGTGAGACAGACAGGCGCAGACAGATGGACAGGGTATGGGGTCAATGCTGGGAAGACCAGGGGTGCCCCATGCTCTCCCGGCCGGGAACCCCATAGTCCCAGTATAACCCCTGGGAGATCATTTGCCAGGCTCTGATGAGGTACTCGTCAACCCATGCGACTGTCCCTAGCTCGTTTCTACTATGTGCTGGCTCCTTCTGCTCAGGCACGGCTCTGGCTGAATGACCTGAAGTGAAGGCATCCTCCCCTTTGGGGTTGAGAACGTCTAGAAGGACCAATTACATCCTAAGAGCCACAAAGTCCCATGCACTACAGAAATTTGGTACTCTTGGCACACCCACTAAATACCAAGAGTGGCCCTTGTCATTGCCACAGTAATGAAACCCACCCCCTGTGAGGTTCAGAGGACCCTGGAGGGGTGTATTGCCAGTGGGAAGAAGCCCTGACTGGAAGGGGAGGGGGTTACTAGTCAGAGTCTTCTAACAAAAGGCAGTAAGCCAGATAAACTCCCACCCCCCTCTTCCTTTCAGCGTGAGCTTTTCTCTCCTGTCCTTTCCTTTCCCTTCTGGGTCAATTCCTGCTCCTCACTTCTGGGACCCTGCCAGTGTGCAGTGTAAAGTGGAACCAGCAGAGCTTCAGGGCTCCCCACAAGCTGGTGACCTTCTAGGGACTTCTTCTTCTCTGTGACCATGCTTCCTAGTCAGCCACTTCACTCATCGTCCCTTCCTCCCAGCTGCCTTCGTACCCAGGCTAATACTGCTTTGATCTTAATCCTGCCAAGTTATACTAGCATCTGTATTGGCCGAAAACTTCCGCAGGGTGGTGCCACGGTGTTCTGAGTCTCGGACAGCGGTGGTGAGAAATGTGTTTGCTGCTTACTTGGAGAAAAGGATTGTAAACAGTCCTTGAGAACTTCCGCACCCCTGAACGCATGGGATAGCTACACACGGGCTAGCCTCCGAAAAGAAAATATGCCCGGCTGGCTCAACGCGATCATCAGGCTAGTTATGTTGGGTGGTGTCAGGATTGAAGGATGGTTTGAACCACCACATGCCAGAGAGTCTGAGATGTCCCAGTGGACCTCACAGATGGGAAGGGAACTCATACCATCCATGTTGGACCTCGAAGACTGGAAATAGCTTCCGCATTTGCTGGCAGCAAGTGTGCTCTGTCTGTAGCAGCAGGGGCACAGAACAGTTCCACTCTTAGCAACAAAAGAGGGTCCCTTCATTTTCCCACGCAGGTGAAGCCAGATCCTTGGCATTGACACAGTAAAGATTTTCAGGGTGAGCCAGGATGAAGCAGAACTGAGGTTTTAAGTTATTTTCAAATACAGAGTTTTTTAGAAAGCTCACAAAAAGATACATCTGAGCGTGGGGGGTGGGCTTCTCTGAGAGAGTCCCTTTTGTAGCGTTTACAATAGCCAAATGCAGGATTTGGGTGTTTTTGAAGTTGTTATCATCAAAGGGTGGCTAAGGAACCAGAGTGAGGTCACACATGGTTGCTGAGGACAAGATCACACTTGATAAAGGAAAAGTCTAGATCATAGAGCTACGGGAAGGTAGGCTATCGCCAGGAAAAGTCTAGATCATGGAGCTACGGGAAGGTAGGCTATTGCCACTGTAAACAAACAGACTAGTTAGAGATTCGCAGAAAATGGAAGAGCAGTATGGCCCTGCCCAAAGTCCTACGTGTTCAGGCCATAAGCCTGGCTCACTGTTCTGCTTACTGATGTTTTAAAGCCTCCCAGCAGGTGTACACTGCGCTGGAATACTTGCTTCTTGCCTGGCGAGGGGCTTTAGACGCTGGAGTGAAGGGCTCCTTTCCCTGTCTTTCTAGGCTGCCCCATTCTCTGCCTGTTTCAGGCTCCAAGGCCTTGGGCTCCATAGTTGGTACTATAACCTCGACCACTTGAGCCCCAACCCTGTGTCTGCCCACTCCCCCAGGCTTTTTCTCATCCTTCTAGGACCCTTTCCAGAGACGCCTTGAGATCTGACTCAATGGCAATCAGCTGGCATGGGCTTTCAGAGCACTTGGCCTGGCACAGTGTCTTTGCCATTCGGCCCTGGTAGTCTGTTAGTGACTCAAGATTTGGGGACCCCAGCCAGCCCTGATACCTCGCCGTTCCAGGAACTCAGATGGGAGTGGCTGGAGGAGCCCCTGAGGAAGAGGAAACTTGACTCAGGACCCATCCCAGATCCAGAGATGGGCTCCCTCCTGGCAGAGAAGGGCATGGCACAGATCTTGCAGATAGGCCTTGCCAAGGGCCTTCCTTGCCCCAGGACACACACACAGCTCTGAATCCTGGCAAGTAACCGATGGAGCCAGAGCTGTGTTGTCAGGTGTGTGTGCTCCTCAGCCAGCACCAGTGAGCAGCATAGTGAGTTGTGCTCGTGAGTGGGTGAGGGGTCAGAACAAGGAGGGGGTCTCTGTGGCAGAGCAATATGTCTCGGCTCACACATGTGGCCTTAGGAATGGAAGTGTCTCAGTGGGACAGGGTGGGCCTCCTGCAAGCACCTCTTCGGCTCTCTTGTTAGCCGATTCTCACTGTTTATTTACCTTGGCCGCTTTCCAGCACGTCAGGATGCACCACCTCCTCCTGCAACTGGGTCGACTCTCTGCCCAGCTCATGTCTGTGATGTCACTTTTAGGCATTTATTAATAAGGACCTAAACTGGAAACAGCTCAAAGTACTCAGCAAACATTCATGCTTGACCTTTGACACAGGGAAAGAAAATTACTAAGTAGCTTTTATAAATCTGAGACTATGAGGTCTGGGCTATGAGAAACTAGGAGAGAGAAACTGGGAACCCAGATGGTCCGTGTGTAAGACCCAAGTGGGATTCATTGCTGGTCCTGGTCGTGAGCAGCCGGTAGCTCGGGGAAGTCAAAGGACCTAGTATCAGGCATGTGTAAGAAGCAGGCATTGAGCTGGGCTTGGAAAACTGGATGGGATGATAACACGGGGAGCAAATGAGCTAGCGTGTTTAGGCAACCTGGACCAGCTGGGTGCCATCGGGAAGAAAGAACGGGAAGGGTGAGAGCCTCAATGACCTGGCAGGAACTCCACTGATGCTTCAATGTGGCTCCCCTCTGTGGGGGTCCCTGGGCACACACTGGTCCCACTGGCTTCCATGGGCTATGCTCAGGACTCCTTAAAGGCGTCCAAGTGAGCTGAGAAAATTCCCTGGGAAGATCAGGGGTCCCCGGGGAGAGAGGAGAACCTCTGCATCGTAACTTGCTATGAGACAAGCTAACACCATTGAGTAGCAGATGCATTCATTTGAATTTCAACCCAACTATGGGTTTTGTCTGTGGCTGGTCAGCCTAGGCATTCGACGGGCAGGCTCTGTGCTTGCAACCCCAGTGCTCTGAACTGGGGCAAAGAGTGAGATAGACAGGCACAGACAGATAGACAGGCATAGACGGACAGACGGGATATGGTGGGAAGAGCTGACAGGCAGAGCTCCCTGGGGCAGGTCGATCTCCTTACTCCACCTTGAGCTCTTTCTTCAGAGACCATTTCTAGAGTTCACTGTGATGGCTTTGAAAACTGGAAGGGTGGCTTCCTGCAGGAAAGGGACTGTAGGCTGTGAGCAATGGGCCTCTTTGTCCCCCATCTCTCCAGCCCCTAATTGGCCACCGTAATAGATGCTTAGTCACCACTTGAATGAATAAATGGTCAGGATCTAAGCGTGCTCCATTTCCCCTGAAATCTGAATAAGAAAGAAAATCTAGAAACGTAAGAAGAAAGGAGTCTAAGCAAAGAATTCTGGGGAAGGGCAGTTTTCTGGACACCGCCCCCCCGGCATGTTCCCCATCATCACCTCCAGCTTCCTTCCCAATAGGGAGACAGACCTCTTAGAGAAACTCGGTCCAACCAAAGTGGGCGCCAGACGTTAGGCCAAGTATGGGGACAGTGGGCACAGGGAACACCACACCACTGGGACAGACGGGTAAATGGGACAGTCTCAAAGCCACAAGGGGATAGGAGGAGTGAACCAAAAAAGACATGATTGTTTGCCACAGGTGAGCCGGTCTTTGAGAAACAGGGGTGAGGTGAGCCAGGATGAGAGAGCAGCGCGTTAAAGACAGTGCTACTGTCCGTGCACATATACGAGTCACGTGTAGTTCAGGGCACAGCGTGCTGTTCTGAAGCTTGTATCAGCTGTGACCCTGGTGATTGGAAATCCATTGGCCTAAGCACCATCGATAAGAGCAGTCGAGTGTGGTGGGGCAAGCCCGAGATCCCAGCACCTGGGAGATGGAGACAGGAGTATCAGGAATGCAAGGTCTTCCTTGGTACATAGTAAGTTGAAGGTCGGTCTGGGCTACCTTAATTATTAAAACCCACCCTGTCTCTAAAAGAAAATAAATGGGAAGAAATTCTCACTCAGTGCCCTCCAGGTTTCTGGAAAATCCATTAATTCTTGCGTCACAATGACTTTTTTGTCCAGGAGACAGAATCTGTGGCCTTTTACAGTGAAGGAAAAGAGGCTTCCACAGCTCTACAGAGGTCAGAGTTCCAAGGACCCCCACGCATGGTAGCCACTAGGATACGGTACGGGTGTTTTGGTGTAGTACCAATGGAGCCTGGTGACAGGGGGCGGTGAAGATTTGCTGTTTGTTGCGGGAGAGACTAGCCTTAAACTCACAACATAGTCACCGAGGACTACCTTCATCCTCCTTCAACCTCCAGTCATGCGCCACCTAGCCTGGCTTTTCAGACTGTGTATTTTAAATCTGGCTCAGGGCTTCAGCCTGGGCTGTGAGTTGGGGAAGGAGCTGGTGCGGCCTGTGGCCTCCTCTGCCCTCTCTCAAGTAGCAGCATCCAGAGCAAAGGTGGGAAGGCCTTGTCAGAAGAACCAGTTTGGTATCTGCTGTGCTGTCTACAGAGGTGCTGAGGCCTGGACTGGGGAGCCCAGCGACACAGGGATGGATGAAGTGTCTGTGTGGGGGATGATTGTGTTGGAGGGCTTGGGCTGGATTGCAAAGTAGAGGGAGGGGCCGACCTGGTCTTTAGTCCGACCTAGAACAGGAGGAGGCGGAGGAGTACAGGAGTTTAATTTTGACCTTGTGACTTGGAGAGCAGGCCCTGGTGGAGGGTGGGGCTAGAGCTGTGTTGAGATGGTCTAGGTGACTTCAGCAGCTCAAACCACAGGCCTCTACTGCAGTGTGATAGTGGGGACCCTGCCGCTGCCCCGTGTGTCTCAGTGTCTCAGATGTCTAGAGGGGAGATCTCAGATCTCATATTTCCTTCTTTCCTTCCTTCCTTCCTTCCTTCCTTCCTTCCTTCCTTCCTTCCTTCCTTCCTCCTTTCCTTCCTTCCTTCCTCCTTTCCTTCCTTCCTTCCTTCCTTCCTTCCTTCCTTCATTCCTTCCTTCCTTCCATCTTAAATTATGTGCGTGAGTAAACCTGAGTGCAGGTACCCAGGTACCATTGGTTCCCCTGGAGCTGGACTTACAGGAGATTGTGAGCCACCTGACTTGGGTGATGGGAACCAAACTCAGTGCTTCCGAAGGCAGTGCCTGCTCTTAACTGCTGTGCCATTTCCACCCACATCCGTTCCTCCTGCATTTTTTTTCTCTTTCTCTTTCCCTCCCAATCTGACCTTCTTCTTGTTGTTGTTATGTAGTGGTTTGCTCAATATTTGACTCATTAATATAAGTAGACTGTGACCTTTTAAATCCTCAAAAGCAAGGTTGGTGCCCTAACACCCTTGGGCTTTAGCCAAGTGACCCTGGCTCTCAAGTAGTCCCTTGTTGAAGTCCTTTCTGGACATCCTGAAGGAGAACAGGGTGGGTGACTGTTGCTCCCCCTCTGAATCCTGGGGAGTTCTGCGGAGTGAAGAGGCAATAATCCCGCAAAGCAGGTCAGTAGGCACATTGTGCTGTACGGAAGCGACATGCCCGCTGCACTTCACCTTCCCCATAGTCCCGTGAGGAGACTCTGCTCCTGTTTGACAGAGGGATTTCAAGGCTTAGCGAGCTTAGAGTGTGTCAAAGTCTCCTGGGCACAAACACAGGTCTGTGGCAAAGCCAAGGCACATGTCAGTCAGAATTCAGAAGGGGCAGAAGCTATTGTGCCCAACCCCTCTGCTGTCCTTCATCTCCCTGTTCCTAAGGGTCTCTTCCATCCAGAAGGACATAGAAAATTGCTATGAACTTTCAGTGACACTGGAGGATGAACTGTGACACCAGTGCCATACAGTCACCAGAAGGTAGTGCCTTAGACTTGCCAATGTGCAATTAGCTGCTCGAGAGACCCCAGAGGAGAGTAGAAGAGGCAGCCAGGGACCAAAGGTCGCTGACTCTCTTGAGACCGCTGGATAGATTCACAAGCCAGCGAGTCTGTACTGAAGATACAGAAGTGGGAAGTACACCCACCTAATATCTCCTCCAAAGCCTGATCATTTCTATTAAAGCACCCCTTGCTGAGGCTGTGTACAGGTAATCATTATGCCTGGTCCCCAATTCCAGGCTGCGGACTTACTCAGAAGGAGTCAAAACATGGTCAGTTGTCCCCAGCTAGCCGACTTAGAAAGTAGACAGCCCTCTGTCTTTGTAACTACCTGTAAATTGGAGACGCAGCCAGTCTCAACCAGCTGTGCCACCTAAAGAGACAGTCCAAGGTTGAAAAAGATGTAACTGGCCCAGGCATGGTGGTACAAGCTTGTAATCCCAGCTCTCAGGAGGCTGAGACAGGAAGATTGCTGTGAATTCAAGACCTGCCTGAACTATGAGGTAGAAAAGAAGGAAAAGGGAGAAAGGGAGGAGAGGGAGAGGAGAAGGACTTGCTGAAGAAAACAAGGTCCTAGACAAACCTAGACTCTGGTCTCCTGTCTGCCTGTATTCCCCATTCTGAGCGTGCCTGACCTTAGCCGAAAGGGAAAGGGGTATTGGCGTTTTGGGGGGTGATGTTTTTATTTTTTGGTTTTTCTTTTGAGTTACAGTCTCAAGTGGCCCATCTGTGCTAGTATTCTCCATGTAACTGAGGATGGCTTTGAACCTCTAATGCTCTCACCTCAACTTCCTGAGTTTGGGGGCTACATACCTGGTTTTATGTAGTGTTTGGGATGGAACCCACAGTCTGGTGTTCTGCTGGCATTTCTTCTCACCTCCAAAATAGGAGCATCATACAGGCTGTAAACCTACAGTCCAAAATCCACATTGAGGCTTCAAGCAGAAGATTCCACATCTGACCTTCTGGAGTGGGTCACAGTCATCAGGCAGGTACCCTAAAATTACTGAGCCCAAAGACACTGAGTCTATTCATAGGAGATAT